>NW_007254073.1:1687-10299 GCF_000164805.1 Carlito syrichta | reverse complement strand
TCGGCGACGTGGAAGTGCAAACTCTTATATACCAATAATCATAAGCCCAAATGGTCAGAAGGGCCCTGGAATCCAAGACTGCTGGATCCACTTTAAGAATACGTCCTAAATATTTGTGATCACCTAATCTCAAGTTACGAATATCAATCTAAAATTCCAGTGGTAGTTTCTGGATTAGGAGGTAAACCTGAAGTCAGAAATTACACGAAAAATGGCGACATGTATACAGAACTAATTCCTGTATACATACCACAAATCTGTCATTACCGATTCCCAGGAACCTGATTCTCCTCTTCTTAGTTGTAACAGAAAATCTGTCCATCTGCTTGGCTTTTTTTGCAGGAGGCTGTAAGGCCAGATTCCACAACCCAAGGAATCATGTCGCCATTTAGCATTTAGAAAATTCCTGTATGCTGCTAGGTGTGAGAGCTACCTTAAGCCAGGGAAAAATTAACAACCGCCCAGAAGCTTGCTGGTCACATGCAAACTGATTTTTCTTGTTCCACATTGGTAATATGAGTAGAATCTTTCTGGAGACATAGTGTCCGAGATTTCTGTTTAGTTCTCAGAAGAACGACCAAATTTTTTCCCATTCCCTAGAAGTCCAGACACATGGTTCCCAATAGAAATACTCCAGAATTCTCCTATGGAATTGTAAACCAAGACCCTGGTGCTCTTCCAAAAATACCTTCTAAACATGGTGTAACATCTAAACCCAAGGTCCTAATTCTGAATAGCTGAACTACCAGAAGTTTCTGGAGTACGAGATTACCCTGAATTTAGGGCTTACACTGAAAACAACAGATATACTTACTTGTGTCCTGGAATTTGGCATTAGAGGATACAGAATCTAAATGGACTTGTAGTGGCATATTTTGGTTTAAACTATCGAGAGGACCAGAATGTTGTGGGACTTCTGGAATTAGTGATTCCTAATATGCATATAGCATACAGCTCTGAAAAATATGGGTACTTCAAAGTCTGAGTTTTGTAGTCCTTACCAAGACGCCCTGAACTTTTTTGGAATTGAGGACTCATATAACCCAGATTCGTTATTCTTCCTTAGGAAGAGCCCATGTATTTTCTTGTACAGGAGAATTCCCATTCCCCAGATTCTTGCTTCGAAATCCTGATTCTTTTTTAGCCTTTAGCAAGATGCCCAGTAGATTTTTGGCATTAAGGACTCGTGAATACCAGATTCCTTATCCTTTCTTAGGTAGAGGCTGTGTAGTTTCCTGTATATGAAGACTCCCATTACCGAGATTCCTGCTTCAAAACTCTGATTTTTGTTTAGCCCTTAGAAAGACGCCCTGTAGATTTTTCATATTGAGGCATGTGTCACCCAGATTCCTTGTTCGTCCTTAGCAAGAGGTTCTGAAGTTTCCTGTATATAAGGACGCCAATTTCCCAGATTCATGCTTCAAATCGCTGATACATTTTTCTCCCTTAGTAATACTCCCTGTAGATTTTTGGGATTTGAGTATTAGTGTAACCCAGATTCCTTATTCTTCCGTAGAAAGAGGCCATGTAGTTTCCCCTATATGAGGACTCCCATTTCGCAAAATTTTGCTTAATTTTCAGCAATACCCGAGATATCTCCTGATGGACATAGATTTCTAGTTGTTTGGATATCAATAGAAAAACTCTCATAAAGTGCCTGGGAACAGTAATCCAAGCTTCCAGTTTCCCTTTCAGAAGACATCATAAAAATGTGTAATATTATAAACGCAATATCCCAATTTCCACCAGCCTGGCCACAGGAAATTTCGGTATTTTGAGGTTACCTGAAGTGAGGGATTTTGTCGCAAAATGCCAGTTGATACATAGGGAACTGTATTTTGGCCGAAGATGTGGATAAGAAACAAACGAAACTGTATGTTCAGATACTTGATTTCAACTATCGAAAGGACCGGAATCTTCTTGGATCTGTAATAAGAGATTTAGGTATCCACGTACCAAGTAGCTCTGAAAAATGGAAGGAACTACAAGCCCAGATTCCTCATTAAACCTTATCAAAAGGCCATGTAGATTTTGACGATGGAGGACCCCTGTACCCGCATTCTCTTCTCATACTCAGCAAGATGCCCTGTTTTTCCCTGGTGATCTGGATTCCAAATTTCTGTATGCAAATAGACAGATGCCCAACTGTTTCACAGGGACGTGGAATCCGTGATTCCTGGTTCCCTTTAAAAATGTGTACTACATGCTTAGCAACAAAAAAACACCCAGGTCATATCAAATAGATTCACAAATGGAAGTTTTAGGATTACAGGGTACATCTTAATACAAGAGTTACACACAAATATGGAGAGCTCATGCATTAGTCCTGTAATCTGACTTTAGTTGTGACGAGAAACACAACTGAATTGCTCTGACTGGTTCTTGGTTACAACACCAAAGAGGACCAGAAGTTTGCTGGGAATCTATAAAGACACTTGTCTTTTCCAAGTGGCAACGTGCTCTGAAGAATTTGGAGAACTAGAAGCCCAGATTTCAGATAAGCCCTTATAACGGAGCCCTGTAGAAAAGGATTGAGGCCTCCCATAACCCACATTCCTTTTTTTATTAACAGAAAGATGCCCGGACGTTTTCTGGTTACGTGAAAGTGCAAATTCTTACATACCAATACACATACGCCAAGAAGTTTCCCAGGGACCTGGAACGGAAGATTGCTGGTTCCCCATTAAGAATACATCCTAAATATGTGCAAACCCGTAATCACACATTCTCAATGTGAAAACGAATGTCCATCAGTAGTTTCTGCACTACGAGGTAAAACTGAAGCCAGTGTTCACTTTAACAAATGGCAGATGATTGCGTGAATTGTGGAATCTGGCCTTACAGGACCTTGTGAAACAAACGGACCAGTAGGCCAGAATATCAGTTACAACTATCAAGAGGTGCAACACGTTCCTGGGATTGGCAATGCCATATTTGTGGTATGCAGATAGGACGTTGCTCTGAATAATATGAGAACCAGGAATCCCAGATTCCAGATTAGCATTTGCTAAAGTCCCTGTTGATTCCTAGGTATGAGCACGGCCTTAAGCCACGGGTAATTTAGTAAATGTCCAGATGTTTGCAAGTTACATGGAAAGCGAGTTTCCTGGTTTGTCTTTAGTAAGGCGTGTAGAATCTTTCAAGGGACATAGTGACCCAGATTCCTATTTCGTTCTAAGCAAAATGACGAGATGTTTCCTGTTGGCCTGGAAATCCAGACTCTTCTATACCCCTAGAAAGATGACAAGAATCTGCCTGGCAACGTGTAATCTAAGATTCCTGGTTTCACCCCATAAAACCTGCTAAAAAAATTGATCACCTAAACCCAACGTCCTAATAACGGACAGCGTAGCCACTGTAGTCTCTGGAGTACGAGGTAACACTGAAATCAGGGCTTACATACAAAAAATCCGAGAGAATTACTTGTGTCATGAATCTGGAATCAGAGGTTCCGAGTATCTAAATGGACTTCTAGTGCCAGATTCTCGTTCACAACTATCAAGAGTACCAGAGTGTTGCTGGAGTCCAGGAATGATTGATTCGTAATATCCACATAACAAATAGCTCTAAAACATGAGGGGTGCTCAAAGCCCTGATCTTGTTGAGTCCTTAGCAAGACGCACTGTAGATTTTCTGTATTGAGGAACCATGTAGCCCAGATTCCTCATTCATCCCTCGCAAGAGTCATGAAGTTTCCTGTATATGAGGACTCCCATTACCCAGATTCCTGCTTCATTCTCAGCAAGACACCGAGCTATTTCGTGGTGATGTAGAATTCAAATTTTTGGATATCAATTGAAAGACAACCAAAAGATTCCTGGGCAATTGGAATCCAAGATACCTAGTTCCCTTTTACAAGACAACCTAACAATATGGGGAACTAGAAGCCCAGATTCCAGATTAAACCTTATCCACAGGTCCTGTAGACTTTGGCGAATGAAAAATCCAAGAACCCGGATTCCCTTTTCGTTCTCAGCAAGATGCCTTGATTTTCCCCATCGATGTGTATTCCAAAATTCTGTATACCAAAAGACAGATGCCCACAAGTTTCCTAGTGACGGGGAATCCGTGATTCCTGGTTACCTCTAAAAATATTTACTAAGCATTTGGCAACTGCAAAACTCTCGGCCCCTCTCAAAATAAAAGGACAAATGAAAGTTTGAGAATTACAAGGTTCATCTTGAGACCAAGATTTACATCCAAATATGGCACGATGATCCCTTTTGTGCTGGAATCTGTCCTTAGTTGTCCCTAGGAACCTAACGGATTTGTAGTGCCAGATACCAGTTTAGAAATATCACGAGGACCAGAATGTTTCTGGAGTCCTGAATTGACTGATTTCTAATATCCACATGCTAAATAGCTCCAAAACATGAAGTGAGCATGAAGCATTGATTCTTGTTTGTCCAGTAGCAAGACGTCCTGGTAATTTTTTCGGATTGAGGACTCGTGAAACACAGATTCCTTATTCTTCCTTCGCTGGAGGCCGTGAAGTGTCCCGTATATGAGGACTCCCTTTCCCTAGATTCCTGTTTGAAACCCTGATTCTTGTTTAGCCCTTACCAAGACGCCATGTAGACTTTGTGATTGAGGAACCGTCTAAAACAGATTCCATATTTTTCCTTAGCAAGCGGCCTCTATGATTCCTGTTATGAGTAGTATTACCCACATTCCTGCTTCAAATATTTTATTCTTTTTTAGCCCTTAACAATAGGCCGTGTAATTCTTTTGGGATAGAGAACACGTGGAAACCAGATTCCTTATTCTTTCTTAACAAAAGGTCATGTATTTTCCTGTATATGAGGACCCCATTTCTGCAGATTCATGCTTCAAAAACCCTGATTCCTGTTTAGCCCTTAGCAAGACACCCTGAAGTTTTTTAATTATTGAGGACACGTGTAACCCATATTCCTTATTGTTTCTTAGGAATAGGCAGTCCAGTTTCCTGTATTTGAGGACTCCCACTACCCAGATTCCTACATTAGAAACCAGATTCATGGTTACCTCTTAGTAAGACGCCCTGTGGATTTTTGGGCTGAGGACCCATGCAAACAAAATACCTTATACTTCCTTTGCAAGAGGCCGTGTAGTTTCCTGTATATGAGGACTCCCATTACTCAGATTCCTGTTTCATTCTCAGGAAGGTACTGAGTTATTTCCTGGTGACCTAGAATTCCACTTGTTTGGATATCAAGAGAAAGACTCCCATAAGTTTATTCAGAAGTGGAATCCTAGATTCCTGGTTCCGCTTAACAAGCCCTCCCCAAAATGTGGTATCTCCTAAACCCAATGTCCCATTTCGCACTAGCCTGACCACAAGAAATTTCTGTAGTTTGAGGTAACCTGAATCAAGGGATTTTGTACCAATATGCCATTTGATTCCTGGGGTACCTGATTATGGTCTTAGATGTTCATAAGACACAAAAGGATATTTGGGCTAGATCCTCGATTACAACTATCAAAGAATAGAATGTTCCTGGGGATGTGTAATGACTGACTGTATCTATGGAGCTAGTAGCTCTGAAAAATGTAGGGACCCTGAAGCCCAGTTTGCTGATTAAACCTTGTCAAAAGGACCTGTAGATTCTGGCGAATGAGAACTCCTAGAGCCGGATTTCCTTTTCGTTCTCAGCAAAATGCCCTGATTTTCCCTCGTGATGTGGATCCAAAAACTCTGTATACAAATAGACAGATTCCCAGAAATTACCTAGGGTGGTGGAACCCATGAATCCTTGTTACACTTAAAAGTACGTAATATATATTTGGCAAACTCAAAACACCAGGCTCTTATTGGAATAGAAGGACAAACAGATGTTTTAGGATTACAAGATACATCTTAAGGCGATAGTTACATAGAAATGTTGCGCTAAGATACTTTGGGTCCTGGAATCTGCCGTTTGTTGTACCAAGGAACCGAACGGACTTGAGGGTCCAAATTCTAGGTTACAACTATCAAGAAGACCAGAAGGTTGCTGAGAATCTATAATGACAAAATTGTCATATCCAAGAGGACTGTAGCCCTAAAGAATGTGTGGAAATAAAATCCCAGATTCAGGATTAGCCCTTATAAGGTGTCCATGTAGAATTCTTGGATTGGCGACCCCATTAACCCAGATTCTTTTTGCTCTCAGTAAGACTCCCGGAAGTTACCTGGCGACGTGGAATTGCAAACTGTTATATACCAATTATCATAAGCCCAAAAGGTCAGAAGGGCCCTGGAATCCAAGACTGCTGGATCCCTTTTAAGAATATGTCCTAAATATTTGGGAACACCTAATCCAAAGTTACGAATGTCAATCTAAAATTCCAATAGTAGTTTCTGGATTAGGAGATAAACCTGAAGTCAGAAATAACAAGAAAAATGGCGACATGATTCCTTGGGTTGTGGAATCTGACCTTACAGCCTCCTGCAAAAAAAGCCAAGCAGATGGCCAGATTCTCTGTTACAACTAAGAAGAGGAACAACAGGTTCCTGGGAATTGGTAATGACACATTTGTGGTACATATATAGGAATTAGTTCTGAAAAGTGTGGGGACTGGTACTCCAAATTCCTGATTAGCATTTAGAATGTTCCTGTAGGATTCCAGGTATGAGAACTACCTCAAGCCAGGGAAAATTTAACAACTGCCCAGAAGTTTGCTGGTCACATTCAAACTGATTTTTCTTGTTCCACACTGGTAAAATGAGTAGAAACTTTCTGGGACATAGAGTCCGAGATTCCTGTTTCATTCACAGAAGAACGACCAGATGTTTCCACTTTTCCCAGAAGTCCAAACACGTGGCTCCCAATTGAACGACTCCAGAATGCGCCTATGGACTTGTAAACCAAGACCCTGGTGCCCTCCCAAAAGTACCTTCTAAACATGGTGTAACATCTAAACCCAAGGTCCTAATTCCGAATAGCTGAACTACCAGTAATTTTTGGAGTATGAGATAACCCGGAACTCAGGGCTTACATTCAAAACACTCTAGATGATTACTTGTGTCCTGGAATGTGGTGTTAGAGGATCCAGAATCTAAATGTACTTGTAGTGCCATATTTTTGTTTAAACTATCGAGAAGACCAGAATGTTGTGGGACTTCTGGAATGAGTGATTCCTAATATGCACATAGGACACAGCTCTGAATAATATGGGGACGTCGAAGTCTTAGTTTTGTAGGTCTTACCAAGTGGCCCTCAACAGTTTTGGAATTGAGTACTCGTTTAACCCAGATTCGTTATTCTTCCTTAGCAAGAGCCTGTGTAGTTTCCTGTATATGAGGACTCCCATTCCCCAGATTGTTGCCTCTAAAGACTGATTCTTTTTTAGCCCTTAACAAGACGCCCAGTATATTTTTGACATTTAGGACTCATGAAAACCAGATTCCTTATCCATTCTTAGGTAGAGGCTGTGTAGTTTCTTGTATATGAAGACTCTCATTACCGATATTCCTGCTTCAAAACCCTTATTCTGGTTTAGCCCTTAAGAAGGCGCCCTGTAGATTTTTAGGATTGAGGACATGTGTAACCCAGATTCCTTGTTCGGCCTTAGCAAGAGGTTGTGAAGTTTCCTCTATATGAGGACTCCCATTCCCCAGATTTGTGCTTCAAATCCCTGATAATTTTTTCTCCCTTAGTAACTCTCCCTGTAGGTGTTTGGGGATTGAGGACTCGTGTAACCCAGATTCCTTATTATTCCGTAGTAAGAGGCCATGTAGTTTCCTGTACATGAGGACACCCATTATGCAAATTCCTGCTTAATTCTCAGCAATACCCGAGAAATTTCCTGATGAACATAGAATTCCAGTTGTTGGGATATCAATAGAAAGACTCTCATATAATACCTGGGAACTGTAATCCATGTCTCCAAGTTCCCATAACAAGACATCATAAAAATGCGGAATATTCTAAACCCAATATCCCAATTGCTACCCGTGTGACCACAGGAAATTACGGTATTTTGAGGTAACCTGAAGTGATGGATTTTGTCGAAATATGCCAGTTTATTACTGGGGAACTGGATTATGGCCGAAGATGTGCATAAGTAACAAACGAAATTTTAGGTTCATATCCTCGAATACAACAATCGAAAGGACCAGAATCTTCTTGCATCGGTAATAAGAGATTTTAGGTTTCCACACAGCCAGTAGCTCTGAAAATTGGAAGGACCTACAAGCACAGATAACTCATTAAACCTTATCAAGAGGTCATATAGATTTTGACGATTGAGGACTCCTGAACCCGCATTCTCTTCTCATTCTCAGCAATATGTCCTGATTTTCCCTGGCGACCTAGATTCCAAAAGTCTGTATGCAAATAGACAGATGCCCAGTTGTTTCCCAGGGACGTGGAATCCATGATTCCTGGTTACTTTTACAAACATGTACTACATCCTTAGCAACCTCAAAATCCCCAGGCTATATCAAACAAATTCACAAACGGAAGTTTTAGAATTACAAGTATATCTTAAGACAAGAGTTACACACAAAATATGGCTACATAATGCCTCAATCCAGTTATGTAACTTTAGTTCTGCCGAGAAACCAAACATATTGCAAGGCCTGTTTCTTGGTTACACAATCAAGAGGACCAGAAGTTTGCTGGGAATCTATAATGACACTTGTCCTCTCC
>NW_007254073.1:0-828 GCF_000164805.1 Carlito syrichta | reverse complement strand
GTACTAGAGTGTTGCTGGAGTCCAGGAATGATTGATTTGTAATATCCACATAACAAATAGCTCTAAAACATGAGGGGTGCTCAAAGCTCTGATCTCGTTTAGCCCTTAGCATGATGCACTGTAGATTTTCGGTATTGAGGACACATGTAGCCCAGATTTCTTATTTTTTCCTTCGCAAGAGTCATGAAGTTTCCTGTATACAAGGATTCGCATTACCCAGATTCCTGCTTCATTCTGAGCAAGACACTGAGATATTTTGTGGTGAAGTAGAATATAAGTTGTTTGAATATCAAATGAATGACCCCCAAAGTTTCCTGGGCAATTGAAATTCAAGATTCCTGGTTCCCTTTTACAAGACACCCTAACAATATGGGAACCTAGAAGCCCAGATTCCAGATTAAACCTCATCAACAGGCCCTGTAGTCTTCAGCGAATGAGAACTCCAAGAACCCGGATTCCCTTTTTGTTCTCAGCAAGATGCCTTGATTTTCCCTGTCTATGTGTATTCCATAACTGTGTATACAAAAAGACAGATGCTTACAAATTTCCTAGGGATGGGGAATTCGTGATTCCTGGTTACCTTTAAAAATACTTACTAAACATTTGGCAACTGGAAAACCCTCAGACCCTCTCAAAATAAAAGGACAAATGGAAGTTTGAGAATTGTAAGGTTCATCTTGAGACCAAGAATTGCATCCAAATATGTCAAGATGATCCTTTATGTGGTGGAATCTGGCCTTAGTTGTCCCGAGGAACCTAACGGTCTTGAAGTGCCAGATACCCGTTTAGAACTATCAAGAGGACCAGAATGATGCTGGAGTCCGAATC
>NW_007254072.1:1508-8290 GCF_000164805.1 Carlito syrichta | reverse complement strand
GGACTAAGTCTGGTTTCCTGGCCCTACAGAGTCCCAGGAGAGTGGACGGCCTGAGCCTGCAGATTTGACACCAGCCTGGGACATGGCTAGAGACCTCATCTCAGCCATCAAAATGAATCCAAAGATTAGCCAGTCATGGTGGCACAGGCTTGTGGTTCCAGACACTGGGGGCCGAGGTGGGAGGATTCCCTGAGCCCAGCAGGTGGAGGCTGCAGTGTTCGTGAGCATGTCCCTCCTCTCCGGTCTGGTTGACAGAGCAGGATTCAAATTCCAAATAATAATCAAAATCACCACCACCACCACCACCCCTGCCTCCTAGAACAAGGAGCTACTCTCAGGGAGAGGAAAGGGCACTTTCCTGCCTGTCATTCATGGGAGATTTCAAAGGTGGTTACCGGGCACATCGATCCCGTGCCTTGGGTCATGCACCCCAGAAGGCCTGCCTCCAACCTCCAAACACATGCCCACAGCAAAGACGTGTGTGAGCTCACAGAACAGATGGTCCCAAGCTAGGGCGGCCGTTGGACACAGAGTGATCAAGGCAGTCAATCAATGCCATGGCCAGCCCAGGTTCTGGTCACCTGGTGTGCCACCTTTAGGAGGGGATTGGCCCCTTCTTCTCGTGATCACTCCATCATACATCACCCACATGGACCTTTCCTTGGGGAGCTGTGAATGCCCATCGTAACACATGTGGGAAGCATTTTTTTTGTCTCTGTAGTCTCCATGGGCCGGACTGGGTAACGGCGGCATGATTGTGGCTCCTGGAGCCTTGACCTGATGGGCTCAGGCTGTCCTCTGGTCTCAGCTCCCAAGCAGCTGGGACTCCGGGGACCACCATGCCTGATTCGATTTTGGGAACCTCTCACCGAGATGAGCTCTGGCCACGTCACCTGGGTTGGTCTCCACCCCCTAGGCTAAGGCAGACTCCCACTTCTACCTCCCAATGCGTGGGGCTAACAGCCATGTATCACGGTGCCCAGTCTGGACTCACACGTTCTGTCGGTGGAAGTGATGCCAAAGAAAGTCCCATAATGGAGGCCACCACATCCCATGTATCCGGGACGGTGGGCGCCACCACACGTGACTCCAGTGTTTGTGTTCCAGGGAGAGACAAGTTCTCGCTACATGGCCCAGGCTGATCTTGATCTCCCAGACTCATGCGGTTCCCCACCTCGGCCTCTCAAAGCCACAGCCCGCATATCTGCTGATACACTGTGTTTGGGGAACTCTAGGCTCAAGACTGGGGACTCCTTCCCAAATGATCTTTATCTGTTCACGATGTTCCCAACTCCATAGACAAATGGATACTTTTCCCCCCCTTTTTTGCTTTATGTCTTTGAGTCTGAGTCTCACTCTGTTGATCAGGCAGGAGGGTGGTGGCTCTCTCCTGGCCAGCATGCCTTGGTCTGCTAGGCTTACCCCGGACTTCCAAGGAGCCCGAATGACAGGCAGGCACCACCATTCCTGGCTCATTTTTGATGGAAGGTAGAGAGGAGGTCTTGCTGAGGTGCCCGAGAGGGTTTTGGGCTGCAGTCTTTGGCCGGTCGCTGGACTCCACCTACCTAAGCACTGGGATGATGAGGCTGAGCACCACAGGTTGGGGCTGGAAGGTGCCAAAGTTGGGGGACCCTCATATGTTGGCATCAGGGGGAGGACTGAGGGCAGAAGGTCTGCTGGGGAATTTCTTTCTTTCTTTCTTTCCTTTATTCTTTCCTTCGTTTCTTTCTTTCCTTCCTTCCTTCCTTCCTTCCTTCTTTCTTTCCTTCCTTCCTTCCTTCCTTCCTTCTTTCTTTCTTTCTTTCTTTCTTTCTTTCTTTCTTTCTTTCTTTCTTTCTTTCTTTCTTTCTTTTTCTTTCCTCACTAGGTTGCCCAGGCTGCTCTCAAACCACCCAACTCGGGCCATTCTCTCGACCTGGGCCTCCAAAACTGCTGTGATCACTGGCTTTCCATTTAGTCAACACCCTGGTCTTCCTGACTGGTCTTGACCTCAGCTGGAGGCAATCTTTCCATCAAGGACTGCCCTCATCCAAGGTTTTCTGGGTTTTGCTTGGAGTTGAGGTGGGGACTTGCCATGATCTCCAGCCTGGTCTCAGCTCCTGGGCTTTGGTCATTTCCCCATCTCAGTGGGCGACTACAGCTGAACTCTCCACGGTCCTGGATCATCTGAAGGTAGCGGGTCTCGCAGTAGAGCCCTGAGAGGCTCATGCCGGTCACCCTGGTGCTTTTGGAGGCCAAGGCATGAGGATAGCCTGGGCCCTTCGGTTCAAGACCAGCCCAGGCACCTTGGCTAGAGCTCATCTCTACAAGAAACCAAAATTGAGCTGTGCATGGTGGCACACACCTGTCTTCCTGCCCACTCAGGAGGCCACACCAGGCGGACTTCTGGAACCTAGTCGATGGAGGCTGTAGTGGCCCAGAGCAAGGCCCTGTTCTCCAGCCTGGGTGATAGAGCGGTACTCCAACTCAGAATGATGATACCAACCACCACCACGACAACCACAGGCCCAGTTCAGGGGTTCAGCCTGGCATCCTGGCCCTTCAGAGGCTGAGAGGAGTGAACGGCCTGAGCCTGCAGGTTTAAGACCAGCTCAGTACACCGAGCAAGACCTCGTCTCGGTCATCAAAAATAAAACCAAACATTAGCCAGGCATGGTGGTGCAGCCTTGTGGTTCCAGCACTCGGGAGGATGTTGTGGGATGATAGTCTGAGCCCAGATGATAGGACTCCCAGAAGATGGAGTCCACGGTGGCCATGGGTGTGCCCCTGCACTAAGGCCAGTGTGACAGAGTGGGATTCAGACTTCAAATAATAATAATCACCAACACCGCCACCACCACCACCTTTGCCACCCAGAGTGAGGAGTCATCCTCAGAGATCAGAAGGAAAAAGACACTTCCCCCCCTGTCGTTTGTGGGAGGTTTCAAAGGAGGCCACTGGGCAAGTCTGTCCTGCCCCTTTGTCCATGCGTCCCGGATGGCCTACCTCCTCCCTCCACACTCATGCCCACAGCAAAGACACGTGAGAGCTCACAGAAAATACAACCACGAATTAGGGCAGCCGTTGGGCACAGAGCAATCCAAGCATTCTGGCAATGCCACAACCAGCCCCAGTTCCGGTCACCTGGTCTGACATCTATGGTGGGGAGGATCACTTCCTTTCCTGATCACTAGATTGTCTCCCACCCACACGAACCTTTCACTGGGGAGCTGTGGACGCCCGTCGTGATGCACGTGGAAGTTGTCATTTTTGTTGCTGGAGTCTCCATCAGCCTGGCTGGGGTGCGGCAGCATGATCTTGGTTCCCAGGGCTTTGAACTGCAGAGCTCAGGAGTTCCTACAGCTTAGCCCCTGAGCAGTCAGAACTTTGGGGACCACCACAACAGGCCCAATTTTGGGAAATTCTCACCAAGATGAGGTCTGTTAACATCGCCCGGACTGGTCTCCGACCCTGGGCTCAGACAACCTTTCACCTCCGCCTCCCAGGGCACAGGGCTGACGAACACTAGCTATGGTGCCTGGGCTGGACTCACATGTTCTGGTGGTGGGAGTGATGCAAAGGAATGTCCTGGGATGGAGCCCACCGCATCCCTTGTAGCCGGGACTGGAGGTGCCACTAGGCGTAACTCCAGTGTTTGCGTTCTGGGGAGCGACGACGTCTCTTTAGGTGGCACAGGCAGTCCTCAAACTCCCAGGCTCCAGTGGTCCCCCACCTCGGCCTCCCAAAGCCTCAGTTGATTGTTTGCTGATCCACCATCTTTCAGAAAATCTAGGCCCAACACTGTGGCCTCCTTCCTAAATGATCTCTATCTAACCATGATGACCACAACTGAAAACACAAATGAATACTTTCCTTTTTTTTTCCTTTTTACATTTATCTTTGAGTCAGAGTCTCACTTTGGCATCCAGGTTGGAGGGCCATGGCTCACTTCTAGCCACTGCAGCCTTGGACCTCTGGGCTCCCACGAGGCTTTCCTTGGCCTTACGAGTACCTGGAAGAACAGGTGCACGCCACCACACCTGGCTCAATTGTGGTGGAGAGTAAAGATGAGTCTCACCAATGCTCCTGGGTGGTTCTCAACCCACGGGCTTGGGCTGGCCTCTGGCCTCGGCCTCCCAAAGCACTGGGATGATGAGTCTGAGTCCTGGAGCAAGGCCTCGACCTTCCTTGATAACGAAACAGAAGACCTGGCACAGCAGCCCACATTTGGAATTCCAGTGCTCTGGGAGCCCGAGGCCAGAGGATGGCTGGAGCCCAGGAGCCCTAGGCGAGCCCAGGCCATACAGGGAGACCATGTTTGCACCACCATCCAAACAGTGTTTCTGGGGTCGAAGTGCCCATCTTCCCGAGCACACCAGAGGCTGAGGTGGGAGGATCACCAAAGCCAGCGATTTAGACGCTGGCAGTGAACGTCAGTCATGTCCCTAGGCCCCAGCCTTCGTCACAAAGCCATACTTTGTCTCCAAAATCATCAGAATCATACACAGATTGTCAATTGTGTGAGGTGTGTTCACAGGGCAACTGTCTTTAGATCCAAGAAAAATGGGATTGAGGGAAAGAAATGTCCCTGGGAAAGAGATGCGTCCCTTGCCTATCTTGGTGGAAGGTCCTTGTTGCTGAGTCAGAGGGTTGGACTGCCTGAGGCACATTTCACACCTCGGAGAGGAGAGCTAGCAGGAACGCAGCCAGGGAGCCTTGGGAACTCCCACACCAAAGTGGGAACAGCTATGGCGGGGTTGTGGGTGAAAGGTGGGGATTTTGGGGTACCTTTACATGTGGGTGGGTGGGAGGGGAAGGACTGAGGCCAGACGTTTTGGAAAAGAATGGATTTTTTTCTTTCTTTCCTTCCTTCCTTCCTTCCTTCCTTCCTTCCTTCCTTCCTTCCTTCCTTCCTTCCTTTCTTTCTTTCTTTCTTTCTTTCTTTCTTTCTTTCTTTCTTTCTTTCTTTCTTTCTTTCTTTCTTTCTTTCTTTTGTTCTTACTTTTCTTTCCTCACTAGGTTGCCCAGGCTGCCCTCAACCCACTCAACTTGGGTCAACCTCTTGGCCTTGGTCTCCCAAACACCAGCAATCACAGGCTTTCCATTTGATCGACAACCTGGTCTCCTGCCTTGTCTTGAAATCTAGGCCGGAGGCAATTCTCCCACCAAGGCCTATAATCACCCAAGGTTTTCTGGGTTTTGCTTGGAGGTCGAGGTGGAGCTTGCTATGGTGCCCAGGTTCGTCTGGAGCTCCTGGGCTCTGGTCCTCTTCCCATCTCGGCTGCCCTGAATGCCACAGAATTATGTGGCATTCAGTCACAGAGTCGCTCAGCTGTCTACACACCACGATGTTTTGAGAGTCATGCCTGTCCTTTCTGCTAGGCAGCCCCTGGCAGGAGTGAACGAGTCCAACCTGAGGAAGAATGTGGGAGGAAGTGTAGGGGCCCTAGAGGACACACACCCATGTGCCAGGGGCTCCCTCAGTGTAGTCCTTGTCAGGCTACACCAGCCACCCTCTCCGGTGTCCCAGGTTGTCAGTAGGGAGCAGACCTTGCTGTGGGATCCCAAGAGGGGTGTGGAGGCCAGGTGCAGGGGCTCACATCTGTCATCCTGGTGCTCTGGTATCTGAAGCAAGAGGATGGGCTGAGCCCCCTGGTTCGAAACCAGCCCTGGCACCTTTCCCAGACCTGGTCTCTACAAAAAGCCAAAATATTATCCAAGCTTGGAAGTGCAAGCCTTTCGTTCTGGCCACTTGGGAGGCTGCTGCAGCAGGATTGTAGAAGCCCAGCTGGTGGATTATGTGGTGGCTGAGAGCTGGCCCCTGTGCTCCAGCATAGGCAACAGAGTGGGACTCTGACACAGAATAATACCAACCACCACCACCACCAAAACCACAGGCCTGGTTCAGGGGCTCAATCAGGCATCCTTATTCTTTGAAGGTGCAGGCGAATGGACGTTGTGAGTCTGCTGTTTCGACAACAGCCTGGGAAACAGGTTGAAACCTCATCTCAGCCATCAAAAATAAATCAATGATTAGCTGGGCATGGTGGTACAGGTCTGTTGTTCCATCCACTCCTTAGGCTGAGGCAGGAGGATCACCTGAGCCCGACAGGTGGAGTCCACGGTGTCTCTGAGTGTGCACCTGCACTAAGGCCTGGGCAATGGAGCGGGATTTCAACTTCAAATTATAATAATCACCACCACCACCACCACCACCACACCTGCCACCCAGCATGAGGAGTCACCCTCAGTGATGGGAGAGGAAAAGACACTTTCCCACCTTTTGTGTGCTAGTTGTTTCAAAGGTGGCCACCAGCACATCGGTCCCACACCTTCAGCCACGTGACCCAGAAGGCCTGCCTGCACCCTCCACACTCGTGCCCTATGGCAAAAACACGTGTGAGCTTATGGGACAGACTGACCCGAGTTAGGGAGGTCATCAGGCATAGAGCAATCAATGAGGTCTGGCAATGCTGTGGTCAGCCCAGGTTCTGGTCACCTGATTTACCTCTTTCAGGCAGGGGAAGGACCCCTTCCTCTCATTATCACTCCATCTTCCCACAACCACATGGACCTTTCCCTTGGGAGCCATGGGCGCCACATTGGTGGCATCTGTTTTGTTGCTGGAGTCTCCATATGTTGGGCTGGGGAGCGGCAGAACAGTCAAGGCTTCTGGGACCTTGACCTGCGGGGATGAGGTGGCCCTCCCGCCTTGTTCCCTGGGCAGCCTGAACTATGGAGACCACCACGCCTGACTCAATTTTGGGGCCCTCTCACTGAGTCAAGGACTGGCCAAACTGCCT
>NW_007254072.1:0-343 GCF_000164805.1 Carlito syrichta | reverse complement strand
GCTAGCCCAGGCACCTCAGTGAGACCTCATCTCTACAGGAAGCCAAAAATTGTGCTGACTGTGGTGTCACATGCCTGTCCTTCTGGCCACTCAGGATGCTGAAGTAGTAGGATCACCAGAGCACAGCCAGTGGAGGCCAGCATATCTGAGAGTGGGCCCCTGTTCTCCAGCCTGGACGAAAAAGTGAAACTCCAACTCACAATAATACCTACCACCACCACCACCACAAACACAGGCCAGTCTCAGGGGTTCAGCCTGGTATCCCAGTCCATAGGCCTAGGCTTGTGGACAGCATGAGCCTGCAGGTTCGACACCAGCTCTGGACACAGGGAGAGACCTTGTA
>NW_007254071.1:0-1492 GCF_000164805.1 Carlito syrichta | reverse complement strand
TGATGAGGTTTAATCAGGAATCATGGCTTCTACCTCCCCACATGATAGGGCGTCTGTACAAGGGAACCAGGAATCTTGGATTCCAATTCCCAAAGAACTTCTGGGAGTCTTACTAATGTAATCCAACCAACTTCAATTCTACATCACCAGGAAATGTCTTGATGTCTTGCTGAGAATGAAGCAGGAATTTGGGTAATGGCAGTCCTCATATACAGGAAACTGCACTGCCTCTTGCTAAGGATGAATAAGGAATCTGGGATAAATGAGTCTTCAATCCTGAAAATCAACAGGGCTTCTTGCTAAGGGCTAAACAAGAATTAGGGCTTCGAGCACCCTTCATGTTTTAGAGTTATTTGTTATGTGGATATTACGAATCAGTCATTCTTTGACTCAGACACCACTCTGGTCCTCTTGATAGTTGTGAACGAGAATCTAGCAGTACAAGTCCATTTAGATACTCGGAACCTATGATGCCAGATTCCAGGACACAAGTAATCCTCTCGGATTTTTTGTATGTAAGCCCTGACTTCAGTGTTACCTCGTATTCCAGAAACTTCCGTGGCTCCGCTGTTCGGAATTAGGACATTGGGTTTAGGTGTTCAAATTTTTAGGAGGTATTTTGGGAGGGAACCAGAAATCTTAGAATCCAAGTCCCCAGTCATATTCTTGTCATCTTTCTATGGGTATACAAGAGTCTGGACTTCCAGCCATAATCCAGTTCCCCAGGTATCAATTGGCATTTTGTGACAAAATCCCTCGCTTCAGGTTACCTCAAAATAGCGAAATTTCTTGTGGTCAGGCTGGTGGGAATTGGGATATTGGTTTAGTATATTCCACATTTTTACGATGTCTTGTTAAGGGGAATCTGATAACTTGGATTACAGTTCCCAGGTACTATATGGGAGTCTTTCGATTGATATCCAAACAACTGGAATTCTACGTTCATCAGGAAATATCTCGGGTATTGCTGAGATTGGAACTGGAATCTGTGTAAAGGGAGTCCTCATATATGGGAAACTACATGGCCTCTTGCTGCGAAACAAAAAGAAATCTGGGTTTCACAAGTCCTCAAATTCCGAAAAAACTACGAGGAGTCTTACTAAGAGAGAAAAATGTATCAGGGATTTGAAACATGAATCTGGGCAATGGGACTCCTCATATATAGGAAACTTCACAGCCTCTTGCGAAGGATGAATAAACAATCTGGTTTACACATAACCTCAATCCTAAAAAACTATAGGGCATCTTCCTAAGGGCTAAACAAAAATCAGGGTTTCGAAGCAGGAATCTGGGTAATGGGAGTCTTCATATACAAGAAACTACACAGCCTCTTGCTAAGAAAGCATAAGGAATCTGGTTTTCATGAGTCCTCAATGCCAAAAATCTACAGGGTGTTTTGCTAAGGACTAAACAAGAATCAGAATTTCGAAGTAGAAATCTGGGGTATGGGAGTCCTCCTATACAGGAAAATACACGGGCTCTTGCTAAGGAA
>NW_007254070.1:4228-5300 GCF_000164805.1 Carlito syrichta | reverse complement strand
CTAATCCAGAAACTACTGCTGGAATTTAGATGATTTCGTAACTTGGGATTGGGAGTCCCACATATTTAGGACGTATTCTTAAAGGGGATCCAGCAATCTTGGCTTCCAGGGACCTCCTCAGCTTTTGGGCGAATGAATATTGGTATATAAGAGTTTTTAATTCCATGTCGTCAGGTAACGTCTGGGAGCCTTACTGAGAACAAAAAGAATCTGGGTTACGTGGGTCACCAATCCAAGAAGTCTACATGGTCACATTATAAGGGCTAATCTGGAATCTGGGCTTCTAATTCCCCACTTTATTTAGTACTATGCTTCTTGGATATGACAATTTTGTCATTATAGAATCTCAGCAATCTTCTGCTCTTCTTGATAGTTGTAACCGAGAATGTGGACCAACAAGTCCATTGGGTTCCTTGGGACAACAAAAGGCAGATTCCAGGACACAAAGAATCTTATCGCCATATTTGTAAGTAACTCTCCAAGTCCATTGGGTTCCTTGGGACAACAAAAGGCAGATTCCAGGACACAAAGAATCTTATCGCCATATTTGTAAGTAACTCTCATCTTAAGATGTACCTTGGAATCCTAAAATTTACGTTTTTCCTTCAATTCGGATAGGGGCCTGGTGTTTTGAGGTTGCCAAATATTTATTAGATTCTTTTAAGGGTAATCAGGATTCATGGATTCCACACCCTAGGAAATGTCTGAGCATCTGCCTACTTGTATGCAGAGTTTCGGGATCCACATCACGAGGGAACATAAGGGCATCTTGCTGAGAACGAAAAGGAAATCCGGTTCTAGGAGTCCTCATTTGCCAGAATCAACAGGGCCTCTTCATAAGGTTTAATCAGCAATCTGGGCTTCCAGGTCGATACATTTTTCAGAGCTACTTGCTCCGTGGATACCCTAAATCTGTCATTAGAGATCCCTAGGAAATTTCTGGTCCTCTTGATAGTTGTAATCGAGGATCTAGCCCTACAAATCCTTTTGTGTCGTAGCAATATCTACGAACATAATCAGGTACCCCAGGAATCAAATGCATATTGGTACAAAATTCCTCGATTCAGGTTTC
>NW_007254070.1:0-2966 GCF_000164805.1 Carlito syrichta | reverse complement strand
GGACTCCAGCAACATTTGGTACCCTTGATAGCTGTAAGCGGGTATCTGGCTCTAGAAGTCCGTTGGTTCCTCGGAACAGCTAAGGTCAGATTACGGGACAAAAAGGATCATCTTGTCATATTTCGTTGTAACTCTGGTCTTAAGATGAACGTTGTAAGTCTTAAACTTCCATTTGTCCTTTTATTTTGAGAAGGGCCGAAGGTTTGGCAGTTGCCAAATGTTTAGTAAGTATTTTTAAAGGTATCCAGGAATCATGGATTCCTCATCCTTAGGACACTTCTGGGCATCTGTCTTTTTGGATACAGTGTTTTGTAATCCACATCGACAGGGAAAATCAGGGCATCTTGCTGAGAACGAAAAGGGAATCCGGGTTCTAGGAATTCTCATTCGCAGAAGTCTAAAGGGCCTCTTGATGAGGTTAATCAGGAATCATGGCTTCTATGTCCCCACATTGATAGGGCGTCTTGTACAAGGGAACCAGGAATCTTGGATTCCAATTCCCAAAGAACTTCTGGGAATCTTACTATTGCTATCCAACCAACTTCAATTCTACATCACCAGGAAATGTCTTGGTGTCTTGCTGAGAATGAAGCAGGAATTTGGGTAATGGAAGTCCTCATATACAGGAAACTGCACTGCCTCTTGCTCAGGATGAATAAGGAATCTGGGATAAATGAGTCTTCAATCCCGAAAATCGACAGGGCTTCTTGCTAAGGGCTAAACAAGAATCAGGGCTTCGAGCACCCTTCATGTTTTAGAGCTATTTGTTATGTGGATATTACGAATCAGTCATTCTTTGACTCAGACACCACTCTGGTCCTCTTGATAGTTGTGAACGAGAATCTGGCACTACAAGTCCATTTAGATACTCGGAACCTATGATGCCAGATTCCAGGACACAAGTAATCCTCTCGGATTTTTTGTATGTAAGCCCTGACTTCAGTGTTACCTCATACTCCAGAAACTTCCGTGGCTCCGATGTTTGGAATTAGGACATTGGGTTTAGGTGTTCAAATTTTTAGGAGGTATTTTGGGAGGGAACCAGAAATCTTAGAATCCACGTCCCCAGTCGTATTCTTGTCATCTTTCTATAGGTATACAAGAGTCTCGTCTTCCAGGTCAATAGGAAACATCTTGTCATTTTGCTTAGAACGAAATAGGAATCTGGGTCACTGTGTCCCTTGAAAGTTTCTACACGTGTTACAAAAGAGGAACCAGGAAACTCGGTTTCCTTTTAACTTGCAATTATCTGGCCATATGCTAACTTATCCCTGACTTAAGACAGTTCTCATATATGGGATTCGACAGGGAGTGTAACTAAATGCTAAACTGGAATCTGGGAGTCCTGGTCCCCATATTATTCAGAGCACTGTCCTATATACATACCACTAAAAGGGCATTACCGATCCCCAGGAACGTGCTGCACCTCTTGATAGTTGGAACTGGGAATCAGGCCTACTCAGCCGTTTGTTTCACAGGGTCCTGAAAAGCCAGATTCCACAATCAAAGGATCATCTTGTCATTTTTTAATGTGACCACTGGCTTCAGGTTTACCTCGTAGTCCAGAAACTACAGCTGGACATTCGATTTGGTATTCAGAATATGGGATTAAAGGTTCCCACATATTTAGGATGTATTCTTAAGGGGGAACCAGCAATCTTGGATTCCATGTCCCTGGGAAATTTCTGGCCCTATGAGTATTGGTATGTAATAGTTTGGACATCCACATCACCAGAAAACGTCCGTGTGTCTTTCTTATAACAAAAAAAGGAATCTGGGTTATGGGATGACTCGATACATGAATTCTACAGTGCTCCATTATAAGGGCGTACCTGGAATCTGGGCTATTATTTCTCCAAATTCTTCAGAGCAACTTGACACTTGGAAAGAACAAGTGTCATTATAGATTCCCAGGAGCATTCTGGGTTCTTGATTGTTATAAACAAGAACCAGTCTCTGAAATTCAGCTGGTTTCCTCGGGACAACTAAACTTGATTCCAGGACTGAAAGAATCATCTCGCCATATTTGTAGGTAACTCTTGTCTTAAGATGTACCCTGTAATCCTAAAACTTACTTTTGTGCATCTATTTTATATGGGCAGGGGGTTTTGAGGTTGCTAAGAAGGTAGTACATATTTTTATAGGTAACAAGGTATCACGGATTCCACGTCCCTGGAAAAAATCTGGGCATTTGTCTATTTGCATACAGAATTTTGGAATCCAGATCGCCAGGGAAAATGAGGACATCTTGATGAAATGAGAAGAGAATTCGGATTCAGGGAGTCCTCAATCATGAAAATCTATATGGCTCTTGATAAGTTTAATGAGAAATCTGGGCTTGTAGGTCTCTACATTGTTCAGAGCTACATGCTGCGTGAATACCTAAAATCTCTAATTACAGATCCAAGAAGATACCGGTCCTCTTGATAGTTGTAATCGAGCATCTGGACCTACAATTCCTTTTGTTTCTTATGAATATCTTCGGCCATAATCCAGTTCCCCAGGTATCAATTGGCATTTTGTGACAAAATCCCTCACTTCAGGTTACCTCAAAATACCGAAATTTCTTGTGGTCAGGTTGGTGGGAATTGGGATATTGGTTTAGTATATTCCACATTTTTACGATGTCTTGTTAAGGGGAATCTGATAACTTGGATTACAGTTCCCAGGTACTATATGGGAGTCTTTCTATTGATATACAAACAACAAGAATTCTACGTTCATCAGGAAATATCTCGGGTATTGCTGAGATTGGAGCTGGAATCTGTGTAAAGGGAGTCCTCATATACGGGAAACTACATGGCCTCTTGCTGCGAAACAAAAAGGAATCTGGGTTTCACAAGTCCTCTAATTCCGAAAAAACTATGGGGAGTCTTACTAAGAGAGAAAAATGTATCAGAGATTTGAAGCATGAATCTGGGCAATGGGACTCCTCATATATAGGAAACTTCACAGCCTCTTGCTAA
>NW_007254069.1:2291-3091 GCF_000164805.1 Carlito syrichta | reverse complement strand
AAGCTTGATTCTTGTTTAGAACTTAGGAAGACGTCGTATATTTTTTTGGAGTTTGAGAAACATGTCACCCACATTCCTTATTCTTTCTTAGGAAAAGTCAGTGCATTCGTCTGTATATTAGCATTTCATTTACCTGGTTTATGCTTCAAAAACTGAAATTCGTGTTTAGCCCTTAGCAAGAAACCCTGAAATTTTATTGGGATGGAGGACACGTGTAAACCAGATTCCTTATTCTCGTTTAGCAATAGAAACAGCAATTTCCTGTATATGAGGAATCTCATTATCCAGATTCCTACTCCCAAAACCTGAATGGTGGTTATCTCCTATCAAGCTGGTCTGTAGGGTTTTGGGATGTAGGCCTCGTGTAAACAAGATTCCTTATTCTTCCATAGCAACAGGTCGTGTAGCGTTCTGTATATGATTACTCCCATTACTGAAATTCCTGCTTCATTCCCAGCAAGACGCCAAGATAATTCCTGGTGTCCTAGAATTTCAGTTGCTTGGATATCAAGAGAAAGACTCCCATAAAGTTCTTGAGGAATTGCAACCCAAGAATCCTGATCCCTTTTCAAAAGACACACTAAAATTGTGGCGACATAGAAGCCCATTTTGCTGATTAAACCTTATTAAGAGACTTTTTAGATTTAGGCGATTGAGAACTCCAAGAACCGGAATCCCTTTCCGTTCTCACCAAATGTCCTGAATTTCCCTCTCCATGGGGATTCCAAATTCTATGTACAAAATGCAGATGCTTAGATGTTCCTAGGGACATTGAATCCATGGATAGTGGTTACATTTTA
>NW_007254069.1:0-847 GCF_000164805.1 Carlito syrichta | reverse complement strand
TCTGCTATGCACTTCATCAGGTGTATGAGATTTACTTACAAGTTTACTGCCATGTATGCACACTGGTCACTAATCACACGCCAATATGTAGGTATAACTGATATCCTATGTCAGAGGCGATCTTCCAGATGGACCTTTACAGGCCTCAGCAATGTAGCTATAGATGTTGGCTCCCAACACAGATTCCTTATTCTTCTTTACCGAGGGGCCATGTAATGTCCTGTATATGAGGGCTCCCTTTCCCCAGAATCCTGTTTGGAAACCCTGATCCTTGTTTTGCCATTATCAAGATGTCCTGTAGATATTGTGAGGGAGGAACCGTGTAAAAGAGGTTTCTTAGTTCTCCTTAGCTAGAGATTATGTAGATTCTGCATATGAGGACTGCTATTAAATATGTTCCAGCTTCTAAATCCTGATTCATGTTTTGCCCACAGCAGATGACCTGTTGATTTTAAGGACTGAGGACTGCTGTAACTCCGATTCTTTTTCTTCCTTGGCAAGGGCTGCATATTTTCCTGTATATTAGGACTCTCATTAAATACATCCTGCTTCGAAACTCTGATACTTTTTAGAACATTCCTAGGTGCCCTGTAGAATTTTAGGATAGAGGACTCTTGAAACCCAGATTCCTTATTCTTTCTAGGCAAAAGGTCATGTAGTTTCCTGTAAATAAAAACTCCATTTTCCAGATTCATGCTCAAAAACACCATGATTCGTGTATAGCCTATAGCAGGTTGACCATAAACTTTTTTGAGATTGAGGACCCGAGTAACGCAGATTCTTTATTCTTACTTAGAAATAGGCAGTGAACTTTCCTTTATGTGAGGACTCCCAATACCCAGATTCG
>NW_007254068.1:1866-3098 GCF_000164805.1 Carlito syrichta | reverse complement strand
CAGGTTCCCAGAAAAAAAGTATCATACTTCCGAATTTGGATGTAACTTAGGTCTTAAGATGAACTTGGTAATCCTTAAATTTCCGTTTGTACTTTTTTTTAGAGGGGCCGAGGGATTACAGTTGCCAAATATTTAGTATGAATTATTAAAATGTAACCAGGATCCATCGATTCCAAGTCCCTAGGAACATCTAGGCATCTGCATTTTTGTACACGGCGTTTTGGAATCCCCATGGACAGGGAAATTCAGGGCATGTTGCTGAGAAAGGAAAGGGATTCCGGTTCTTGGAGTTCTCAATCGCCTAAATCTACAAAATCTCTTGATAAGGTTTAATCAGCAATCTGGGCTTCTCTGTCGCAATATTTTTAGTGTGTCTTTTGTAAAGGGACCAGGAATCTTAGGTTCCAATTCCTCAAGAACTTTATGGGAGTCTTTGTCTCGGTATCCAAGCAACTAGAATTCTAGGTCACCAGGAAATATCTAGGCGTCTTGCTGAGAATGAAGCAGGAATTTCAGTAATGGGAGTCCTCATAAACAGAACACTACACGACTTCTTGCTACAGAAGAATAAGGAATCTTGAATACACGAGTCCTACATTCCAAAAACCTACAAACCATCTTGGTAAGAGATAACCACCATTCAGGTTTGGGAGTAGGAATCTGGATAAAGGGAGTCCTCATATAAATGAAACTGCACTGTCTATTGCTAAAGGAGAATAAGGAATCTGGGTTACAGATGTCCTCCATCCCAATAAAACTTCAGGGTTTCTTGCTAAGGGTTAAACACGAATTTGGGTTTTTGAAGCATAAACTAGGGAAATGAAATGCTCATATCAGACAAATGCACTGACTTTTCCTAAGACAGAATAAAGAATGTGGGTGACATGTTTTCTCAGTCTCGAAAATAATATACGGCGTCTTCCTAAGATGCAAACGAGAATCAGGCTTTCAACACATGTATCTGTGAACAGGAGTGCTCATATGCAGGTAACTGCATGACTGTTGCTAAAAATAAGAAATCTGGGTTATATGAGTCCTCAGTCCTGAAAATCTACAGGGCAACTTGCTGACGGCTAAAGAAGAATCAGGATTCGAGGCATGAATGTGGGGAATAGCAATCCTCATATACAGGAAACTACATGGTCTCTTGCTAATAAAGAGAAAAAATCTGTTTTCCACGGTTCCTCTATGAAAAAATCTACAGACTTCTTACTAAGGGCTAAACAAGTATC
>NW_007254068.1:0-786 GCF_000164805.1 Carlito syrichta | reverse complement strand
TGGGACCATCTATAACCGTTATCATATTCCCCAGAATCAAAAGAAATATTGGTACAAAATCCTCGATTCAGGTGACTCAGAGTACAGATAATTCTTGTGGGTGGACAGGTAGTAATTGGGGTTTTGGGTTTGGAATATTTCACATTTTGGGGAGGTCTTGTGAAGGGGGACCAGTAATCTTGAATTACATTTCCCAAAGCACATTATGGACGTCTTTCTCTTGATATCCAAAAAACTGGAATTCTTGGTCACCAAGAAGTGTCTCGGCATCCTGCAGAGTGAAGCAGGAAGCTGGGTAATGAAGGTCGTCATAAACAGGAAACTACACGTCATACTGCTAAGGAAGTATAAGGAATCATCCTTATATGAGTCCTCAATCCCAAAAACTACAGACGGTCTTACTAAGACGTAACCATAAATCAGGTTGTGTATGTAGGAATCTGGGTATTGGGAGTCCTCACATAAAGGAAAGTTCACTGCCTATTTCTAAGTAAGAATAAAGAATCTGCGTTACTCGGGTCCTCAATCTCAAAAAAGTTTATGGTCAACCTGCTATAGGCTAAACACGAATCATGGTGTTTTTGAGCATGAATCTGGAAAATGGAGTTTTTATTTACAGGAAACTACATGACCTTTTGCCTAGAAAGAATAAGGAATCTGGGTTTCAAGAGTCCTCTATCCTAAAATTCTACAGGGCACCTAGGAATGTTCTAAAAAGTATCAGAGTTTCGAAGCAGGATGTATTTAATGAGAGTCCTAATATACAGGAAAATATGCAGCCCTTGG
>NW_007254067.1:12390-15983 GCF_000164805.1 Carlito syrichta | reverse complement strand
CCTGTGGTTCCAGCTACTTGGAAGGCTGTGGCGGAAGAATTGCCTGAGCCAAGCAGGTTGAGGCTGTGGTGGCCATGAGCATGACACTGCAAATCCAGTCTGGACAACAAAGTAAAACTCCAACTCAAAAAAAAAAGCAATAGACTGAGTGAGAAAGTACATTCCAGGGTGTGAACAAAGGCGTGGACATAAAGACAAACACATGCAACAGGTTCTCTGGGAAAAGCGTTTCAGAGTTTGAATTCAGAAGGCCTTCAAAGTCAGAGACCGAAATATGAATTTGACCTTGAGGGCAAGAAAAAGCCAAGGAAACTTTGTGATTCAGAGAACTTTAGGCAAATGGAAGGTCATAAAGTGTGGAGGGAATGTATTTTGATATGGCCGTGATGATTCAGGTACAAATCAGGCAGGGCCAGGACAAAGATGATGCCTGCAGAAATGGAAAGGAAAGGACACATGCTGTCATTAAGGGAGACTCCACAGGACTTTGTAAGTGAAGACTTACTGGTAGCCAAAGGAAAAATGGAATCAAGTCGGTGTTATAAGAGCTTAAAGATGACACCTTCATTAGAGGCTTCTAACTCAGTAAAAGTCCATCAAAAACCATCTGAATCACTCAACTGCTTCTGATGATATTTTGATAAGCTAGATCAGCATTCTCAAGCTTTAACATGCATACAAATTACCTGGGGGCCTTGCTAAAATACAGATTTTAGTTCAGAAGTTTTGATGTGGGGCCTGAGATACTTTAGTTCTAACAAGTTTCCAGGTCACACTAATGCTGCTGGTCTGAGAACCAGACTTTGATTAGCCTCTTGCTAAAGTTTCTCTTCTTTGATTTTCATGCCAAGTGTCAACAACTATATCAGGAATTCTTAAACAAGGTGGATTCAGTGAAAAGTCAGTTATATGAATGGCCACTGGCAAACCTCACAGTTAACAGGTGTAGACTGCTGAGTGTCCCTTGTTTAACAGAACAACATCCAACCTAGTAGTCTGAAGTCCCAGCTATTTCACTACCTGGGTGTGGGTCCTTGAGCAATTCCATTCCTGGTATGTACCCAAGAAAAATGAAAGTGTGTTCCACATGACAACTTATAAAATAACTTTCATAGCAGCGTTGGTCATCATAGCCAAAAAGTGGAAATAACTCAAATGCCCACCAACTCATGAATGGATAAAATATATTACAGTCATATAATGGATATAATAGAATATTGTTTGGTTAGCACTGACACATACTACAACATGGATGAACCTTGAGATATTATGCTAAGTGAAAGAAGCTAGTTACAAAGGACCATATATTGTATGATTTCATTTATATGAAATGGCCAGAATAGGTTAATCTGTAGAAACTAGAGGTAAATTCATGGTTTGTTAGGACTGCAGACAGTGAAGATACTGAGGAAACAGTTGATAGGTACAAGTCTTCTGCAGAGAGATAATTTTTAAAAAAAATCAGGGTCTCACTTTGTTGCCCAGGCTGGAAGTATAGTGGCACAATCATAGCTCGCTTCAGGCTTGACCCCCAGGGCTCAGGGGATCCTTTTGCCTAAGCCTCCTGAGTAGTTGGTACTACAGGATGTGCACAGTCATGTTCAATTGATTTAAAATTTTTTTGTAGAGATGAATTCTTTCTATGTTGCCCAAGCTAGTCTTGAACTCCTGGGCTTAAGCAATCCTCCCAACTTGACCTCCAAACATGCAAGGATTATAGACATGAGCCACCGTGCCCAGCAGAAATGTTTTAAAATTAGATTTCGATGGAGGCACATAACTGTGACAACACTAAAAGGCATTGAATTTAACAATTTAACTGAGTGATGTGAAAAATGGGATGTGACATCTCAATAAATTTGTTGACAAAGAAGACAACTATAGAAACTTAAATAATTTTTAATCTTTATTTAAAAGGAATACTGCTAGAGTCCAGCTCCAGTCGGGTTCAGGGTACCCCAAAGGTGGAGACGGTGTTGGCGATTGAGGGCACAGTGGGCTACCTGCAAGTAACCCAGTCGCATTCCTTCAACAAAATGGCTGTCTTCTAAAACTATATTCTACAATTTACACATTCAATAAATCCTAAGATCATGACCCAGAAGCCTGTGACCAATACTAAGGCTCTTAGATGTGACACAAGTTTGAATTATAAGTTGTGTGAAAGTCAAAACTGCAGTTTGCGGAAGAATGGGAACAATGAGCTGCTAAAGTTAGCTTGTGTTCATCCCGTTCTCAGAGTTTTTATGTTTTGAGCTCACAGGAGCTTAATCTGGTTAGTGCTGAGTAGAAAGGGGGAGGAAATGGGGTCAATAGCTCCTGAACACATGCTAGTGGTCTCGGGGTCAATAGCCCTTCCTGATCCCTAACATTCAGTGGGCCTCTGTGGCTGGCTCCCAACATCTCCCCCTTTTTTATTTTTTAGCATGAAACCATGAAACTCCATATTGCTCTTCTTTACCAATCTGAAGATGATTGGGAGCAAACACAGCAACAAAAGAATCACTGCTCCACAAATGCCCACATTGATGAGTATAGACATTAATAATTTTTGATTAGCAAATGATGCCTGAATTTCTTGATGTAATTTAATAAGGTCTATATTCAGGTCTAAATGGTTCCAAATTCCAAGTTACTTTGTCCCAAGTATGGACAGATTTAAACTCAGAGTGACATTAGAGAGCCAGTGTCTTTTTTAAGGTCACAAGTTCTTGCCCTACTGCTAAAACTCCTTCCTCCAAAGCACTAACCTTACTTTCCAACTTCTGTTCTATGATTTCCTGAATAGCTATAGCAATAGAAACATTTGTAGACAGCCGATCAGCAAACATAGTTGTATGAACTTCTCTAGATAATGCTACAGCTCAAAAGTAGCTATTAAAGCGGAAACTCCTAAAATTAAAAGTAGCCAAAAATCTTTTCTGTCTTTCTAAAAGAGCATTAGCTTCATACAATATCTTTAAATCATATGCAATATACTAACGAGATGACAATTATACAAGAATCATCAAATAAGATGGCTGCTCAAGAATAACAAAACCTTCGTAAAAGGCATTAGTTAAAAAATTAGTTAAAAATACCCCCAGTACAAGACACCTTATAAACATTGCTATGATATTCAATTTTAACAACTTAGTACTTATTTCATACTAAAAACACCTAAGAGAACTGCAAGCATCCCTAATGTGGTACTGCTGAGTTTGTCCAACATGCTTAGACAGGCTGACTGGTTGAAGGACTGCGAAGGCTCTCCACAAACGAGGTTGAATGGCTTGTCTGGTACCTATTCATTGGAGTGCATTCTAACTGCAGCAAGCGTAGAGCCATTAAAACCCCAGTCACTAATATATAGTCTTTCACCAGGTACAGTGTAGTCCACCTTAGAGTTATAAGCACAGTCTCTCCATTTCAGGAAGCCAGTATCTTGCTGGATGAGTGACCACTCCTTTTCCATATCATTGAAGGGGCAAGTAGGTATGCTGAGAGGTGGTGTCCATTAAACACAATTGAACATTTAGGGTCACAGCTGTGATTGAGCAAAGACATACTAGGATACAGGCCAACACACACTTCGTGCGTCTCTGCAGTACAGA
>NW_007254067.1:0-11850 GCF_000164805.1 Carlito syrichta | reverse complement strand
CTGCATTTCCTTCCCAGATAAAGGCGAAGGGACTCACAGAACAGATTACAAGAAACAAGAGTAGTAGGGAAAGCAGGAATTGGAGTTGTAGGAGGAAAAGGAAAGGACAAAGGAAGTGAAAACCTTATTTTGTTTACATTTTTTTCTGGTCTATTCCTTTGATTCAACAGAATTCATGCCACCCATCTCAGTCTTTGGGTTAGCAGGGACATTTCGAATGAATTGATCAGGAATCAAAACAGGAGTTGACGCATCCTGTGGGAATATGCAAGCATATTCTCTCCCACTGGTTAGTAATATATCAGGCCCTCTCCATAGGCCTGTGAGAAGATCCTTCCATTTTACCATAGGTTTAACATTTCCTTCTGGGTTCCAGTGTCTAGCCATAGCTGAATTGCCCAAAGAATCCAAATTTAAATGGTTTATAACAAATAAAGAATGATTTAAAACATGATGAGGAGAAATATACCTAAACTCCCACTCTTGTAATTTATGTATTTGATTTTTTAACGTTTAATGGGCTCTTTCAACTATGGCTTGACCCTGTGGGTTATAAGGAATTCCTGTAGAATGAAAAATATAAAATTGAGAACAAAACTGTTGAAAAGATTTTGATGTATATGCAGGACCATTGTCAATCTTAAGTTGCTTTGGCATACCTAATTGTGAGAAACAAAAAAATAAATGTAGCACCACGTCCTTGTAAGCTTCTCCAGTTCTTGCTGAGGTTAAAATAACATGAGAAAATGTATCCACTGTAACATGCACATAAGACAATTTTCCAAATGTAGGGACATGAGTTACATCCATTTACCATAATACATTAGGTTTTAATCCTCGTGGATTAACTCCTGCTGGAACATTAACAAAAGTAGGACATGCTGGACAATTCTTGATAGTCTGCCTTGCTGCTTCCCTAGGTATCTGAAATTCATAATGTAAAGCAGTAGCATTTTGATGATGAATATTATGAGATAGTTGAGCTTGAGTGACTGCCTCTGTCTCCAAAGTTGCATAGATGGCAGGTTTTGTTAAATTATCAGCCAATTGATTACCCTCATGTAGAGGTCCTGGAAGGCTGGAATGAGAGCTGACATGGCCAATGAAAAATTGCTCTTGTCTAACATGAATCAATTGTTGCAGTTGCATAAGCAATTCCAAAATTGTGGTTTTACTAACAGGAATAGTTGCTGACTCAATATGAGGAAACAGCCCTTGAACATAATGAGAATCAGTACACAAGTTAAATTTGCTGTCTTTTAGAGCAGTAAAGGCATATAAGACAGCTCTTAATTCTGTTTTTTGTGTTGAAGTCTCTGAAGTACTTAAAACATGAGGTTTGTCATTAATTACTGCCACTGCTTTACCATTAGAAGAGCCATCAGTAAAAACCAATACTGCTCCCTCAAGGGGGACTAAGGAACATGCATGAGGAATAATTATGGGATTACATTTCACAAACTGCAACAATGGATTTCTAGGCAGATGAAACAAAATTTGTCCTCTAAAATCAATCAAAGCCACTTCCCAATCATCATTAGTTTGCAACAAGGTTTGAAACTGAGTTTTGTCATATGGGATGATGATATTATTCGCATCTTTTCCAAACAATTCCACGTTTCTCTGTCTTCCTTTGATTATTAGCAAAGCTACTAAGTACGGATAAGATGCTAAAATTTTTTAGAGGAAACTGGTAAACATTACCATTCAATAGGTCCTTCCTGCCACAAGCACCCTGTTGGGGTATGAGAAGTAGCCAACACAATTAATTACCATGGTATATCATAACTTACTCTTTTCACCCTTTGGTATTTAATGGCCTTTTCCACAAGAGTTAAGGCCTCTTTTGCCTTGGGTGTTAAGACTCCTTTAGGAGTGGGGGAGGGATCCCCCTGCAGTATATCACAAAGAGGCTTTAAATCTGCAGTAGTGACATGTAAATAAGGTCTCAACCAATTAATATCTCCTAATAATTTCTGAAAATCATTTAAGGTAACCAAACGATTGTTCCCTAATTGTAGAGGTTGATGACTCACAGTTTGAGTGTTTAACACTCAGCCAAGATAAGGAAAGGGCGGGTTGGTTTGAATTTTTTCAGGAGAAATTTTCAAACCACAATTAGCCAATGCTGCTACTGTTTCATTCAAAACGTTATGCAAGTGAGCATGATATGCATGAGCCAATGAAATATCATCCATGTAATGAATTAAATAAAGATTAGGATATTTGTTTCTTATATCCTGTATGGCTGCATCTACAAACCTCTGTCACAAGGTAGGGCTGTTTTTCATACCTTGTGGCAGGACCTTCCATTGATATCTCTGGAACGACTGCTTTAAATTATGAGAATGTAAACTAAATGCAAATCCTTTACAGTCTTGAGAATGTAAAGGCATAGAAAAAAAGCAATCCTGTAGATCAATAACTATGATGTTATAATCAGCAGGAATAGCAACCGGAGATGGCAGCCCAGGTTGCAATGCACCCATAGCCTCCATGGTGGCATTAATGGCTCTTAGATCCTGTAAAAGTCTCCATTTTCCAGATTTCTTTTTTAAAACAAATATAGGAGTATTCCAAGGACTGGTAGAAGGCTCTATATGGCCAGCCTCCAACTGCTGTTGAACTAATTCTCTTGCTGCCTTAAGTTTCTCTGAGGGCATGGGCCATTGTTCCACCTAAACTGGTTTATCTTCTTTTCAGGTAATGGGAACAACAGCCTCAGGAACAATGGCCCCTAGGCCAAATTTGAAAAGCCAATACCAGACTGGTCTTTCCTCTCTGTAACCTGAATAGGTTCTTTTATGCTCTGTCTGTTCCTTCCAAGCCCCTTTAAGGGATCGCATCCTATTTGTAGCATTTGCACTGACACCTTGTCATCTGGACTATACAGAAGCATGCCCATTTGCGCAAGAATATCGCATCCCCAAAGTGTAATGGGGATGGAAGGAATGATGTAGGGACAAAAGGTTCCCGAAGTTTCATTATCTGTCCAATTTAAGATTTGAGAACTTTTGGCTACAGAGGGCACTCAACCAATACCAATGAGTCCTGATGGGGCTGCTTGTGTTGGCCAGGAAGACGGCCAGTCTTTCCCAGCAATACAAGAAACATCAGCCCCTGTATCTAGCAGACCTTTAATTTTAACTCCCTGAATATATAAATCTTTTAGAGGTCTGGAGTTAGTAATTTCCTGAACCCTGAAAGTGAAATTGCTTGAGCCAAATCCAGAGTCACCTCTGGGCTTATCAGTTAGAGACTTGCCCATTTTATGATAGGGTAAGAGTAGTAACTGCGCTATTCTTTGACTTTCAAAAAATTGTACAGTTTTGCTGGGGAGAGCAACAAGTACTGGGATTTCCCCTGTGTAATCAGAGTCCACCACTTCAGGAATCACAGAAACTCCTTGTAGAGACAAGGAATTTCTTCTTAATATTATACCCACTATTCCATCCGGGAGAGGGTCCTTCACTTCCGTTGGAATTGGGGTAACTGGAACATCTGGAGTTAATATTGTTGTGGTGGAGGAACGGAGGTCCAGTTCTGTGCTCCCTGGGGTGGCTCTGATGAGTTCTGAGATGGGACAAAGGGAACAAATGGGTTTATGCTGGAAGTTGCCCCTATTGTTACTTGGGGCTGGGGCCGGCCCCTCTGTCCGTTTCCCAGAATCGGCATCGTAGATTGTTGTTTAGTTAACAGAGTGTCATTTTCATGAAATTTGGATTTGCAATCCCTAGCCCAATGAAATCCTTTCTGACACCTGGGACACAGAGACTTTGGTTGATAGCTCTCATTAGGCTGTTGCATCAGAGCTTCCTGAAACACTTGTTTAGCTGGGCAGTTCCTACTAATATGGCCAGGCTGCCCACAGTTATAACAAATTGAAACCGAGCTGTTTCTTGATCTATTGTTACCATTTTGCATTCCCTGCACAAATTGTGCATAAGTTTCTCCCTTCAAGGTGCCGGCTATTGCCGTACCCTGCATAACGGCAGGGTTAATATCAGTACACTGCCTGATATAATCAGTTAATTATCCTGTTCTTCTAATTGGTCTAATCAAAGCTTGGCAAGTACTGTTAGCATTCTCGAAAGCCAACGTTTAATAAGGATATTTGCTGCTTCTGCATTAGAGATTACTCTATTTACTGCTGTTGTAAGTCTAGAGAGAAACTCCTCGTAAGTTTCATCTGTTTTCTGCTTAAGATCAGATAGTGAAGTAGTCTGAGTAGAATTAATAGGTAACTTCTTCCAAGCCTCACTTGCACAAGAATTTACCTGGAGTAAAACTTCCTTGGGTAAGATTAGTTGACTGTCAACTGACTCATATAATCTTTTTCCTAACAGTATATTGCTAGAAATATGAAACTGATTTGGATCCCTCTGCTGGTTAACAGCCCTCTGGATCCTTACCTGATCTTCAAATTCAGTTTCCCATACTAAATAGACTCCTCCTGACAAACAGCTTTTAGCAAGTTGTCACCAATCTTGTGGTGTCATCCACCGAGTGGCAAATTGTTCCATAATAGTAATAGTATAAGGAGCCATAGGACCATACCTAGTACAAGCCTCTTTAAATTCCTTAATTAATTTGTATGGTGGTGGCTCCCAGTGAGGTGCCTTGTTTACTGTGTCTTCTTCCATATAAATTACTGGAAAGCAAGAAGACAAGGTAAAATCTCCCTCTTCTTCTGCCTTTTCTCTGGCTCCTTGCATACCTACATTAGCCAGAGACACATACCCAGGTGTGAATTTTGGTGTTTTCACCTTATTTCTAGTAAAGAGTATGGGAGGAGGTGCCTTGGCATCATAAGCAAGATTTTTTCACTTATGATACCCAATCACTTCCTCCATTTCCTCCTCGGGGAAAAATTCATCATCTAAAGGAGGTGCCGAGGCTATGGCCAGCAGAGGAGTGTCTTTATTTTATGGCTGGAATTTTGGAGGAATCGTACTGTTGGTTTAAAACATCCCAGATAATATTCCATAAAGCTAAGGCATACAAAATGCAAGAGTCAAGACAACTGGTTCCTCTATCAGACAATATGTGCAAAATACTAATAGACATCAGAATACTTATGAACAAACTCACTCTGGTCCATGATTCTGCCATGGCTCTTAAACTGCTCACCCTTCCTTGCTCTGCCTGTCTCTACAGAGGGGTCCTATCCATCCCGAAAAAGAAAAAGAAAGCTTACCTTGAGGTACCACTTTCAGGTGCCACTTGCCGGAGCCCAGCTCCTGCCAGGTTCAGGGTACCCCAAAGGTGGAGATGGCATCAGCAATTGGGGGGAAGAAGACAGAAAGAAGGAGACTGGACTCCAGTCTAGTGCAGAAGTGAATGTGTGTTATTGGGAATTACAACGGGTCTTTACACAAAGTCAGAAGTGGGAGGGGCATTCCCCACCCACCAGAAACCTTAATCCATGAAAACTTAATCAATGATTGCCTTTAAACCCTTTTCATATGATAATCTTAAAATCCCATAACAAAGGATAACCTAATCTGTGACTGACATATTCTATAAACCTTTTAATCCTAAGCTGACTGATTTATGCCAAGTTAAACAATTCTATAGAAGCTTAAGTATTTACTTTGCAAATGAAAGTGGCCCATCCCAGAATGTTTGGAATGTGGCCCAGTCCAAAGTTCACAGTGGGCTACCTGCAAGTAACCCAGCCACATTCTTTCAACAAAATGGCTGTCTTCTAAAACTATATTCTACAATTTACACCTTCAATAAATCCTAAGATCATGACCCAGAAGCCTGTGACCAATACTAAGGCTCTTAGATGTGACACGAGTTTGAATTATAAGTTGTGTGAAAGCCAAAACTGCAGTTTGCAGAAGAATGGGAGCAATGAGCTTCTAAAGTTAGCTTGTGTTCATCCTGGTCTCAGAGTTTTTACGTTTTGAGCTCACAGGAGATTAATCTCGTTAGTGCTGGCAGAAAGGGGGAGGAAATGGGGTCAATAGCTCCCGAACGCATCCTAGTGGTCTTGGGGTCAATGGCCCTTCCTGATCCCTAATGCTCAGTGGGCCTCCATGGCTGGCTCCCAACAGAATACTTTTGCTATTTCACTTTTCTGGGAAAGGTGACAATTATTTAGGAATATAGATCCATTGAAGCACCTTTCCTTATTTTGTGCAGATCTTGGTTGGGAGCAGCTTTGGAAGAATAATGGTATGAGAGATCAAATGTACTTCTGGCAGAAAAAAATGTTAAGTTAGATAATGTGATAAGAATACCCTAACTAATCAGCCCAAAGACTCTCTTATATGATCACAGGTACTATGTAGGTCTACCATAGAAATACTCACTGAAACTAAAATAGATAAATGTTCGAGATTGAATAATGGCTCTAAATCTTTAAAAGTAGACCTTCTCAGCAGTAGTTTTTATATAGGGGATTGAGAAGTTTCCACACTCTTTAAGTTCTGACTCGAGGGAATAAAAAAATGGATACTATAACATTGGGTTCATTGAGTTGTTGTGGGAATTAAATGAAATTATGCCTGTAAAAAATGCTTGGGCAAAGGAGGTGCTCAGGTAAGGTTAATTTGGCAGTATTGATGAACCTGAAATGAAAGAGGGGCTATTAGTAGGATAATTTATCATTTTCTTACAACTTTTTGATATATTTATGCCCACACAATACAGAGATTTAACCAGGAAGGGAGGCAGTAATTTTTTATCTGTTGGTTCTATGAAGCAGGGTTAGACAAACGTGGCCACCTTTGGGATTCTTTACTTTTCTCTCTGTCTCTCTCTCTCTCTCTCTCTCTCTCTCTCTCTCTCTCACTCTCTTTCCTAATCATTTGCCTCCTGTTGTTGACACAACTTCCCATAAGGCATTGTAATGTATAGTCTCTGCCATAACTTTAGCCATCGAATCCCTGAAATCCAGTTACCATCTTATGAGGGAAAGGCCATGTGTAAGTATTGCAGCTGACAGCTCCAGCAAAGCCCGCATGAAAGTGAATACACACTCAGATGTTTTCAGCCTCCAGTTTTTAAGTCTTCCAACTAAGATTTCAGACATGGTGGAGCAGAGACAAGCCACCTCCACTATTCTCTGTGTGAATTATTGAACCACAGAATGATAAGAGACAATAAATAATTATTGCTATGGTAAGTCACTAAGTTTTGGGGTCATTTGTTATGCGGCGATGGGTAAGGAGTATTAACAATATGTCTTATTCCAAACCCCAAGTTCTTAATCACTATGCTGTGATGGCAAACACAAACAAATTAAAATTTCTTATCAGAATTTCATTGCTTATGCAGACTTCCCTTTGAGAAAAGCTGCACTGTCTGAAGACTACAGAGTCCAGTCCATATGAATGAAAATTTACCTTGGCATATGAATGTCACTGCAATAGCAATTTATAAGGTAATCTCCCAGGGTTCAGTTGGACTGATGCAGGTACCTTGAACCTAATTATCTTTGATGTATTGGCAAGGCTGAACCTCTAGAACTGTCCAAGGGGAGGTCCCTGAATTGTTCAGAGGTCACACCTTGACCTCAGAACACCCTTCATCAAGTGATTATAATTTATACAACATACACAAAATAGCTCCTCAATTTTATTATTCAAAACCCAGCAGCATACATTTCTCTAGGTAAAAGCAAAAGACATAGCACTCTGTGAGTATAAAATCTTATTATCTAACATTTGATGTCCTCAACAATGCTATTTATATTATATATCACCCTTCCCCATCCAGAGCCAAGATAAGAGACCAATGATTAGAGACACTAATGAAAAGAGACCAATTTGATGTGAAAGGGTCTTTCTGCAATCCAGGCTTTTGTTCCCCTGAAGGGAGGAGGAAGGACCAAAAGAGGGAGAGAGGTGTTTGACAATGGAGCTCTTTGATAACATGCTCTTTTTTTAAGATTGATTGACTGTGCATCCTCAAGAAAAGAGAAGTTTTCAATCTGCTCTACCACCAATATTATACATATTTGATGGAAAGAATAGACTGGCAGTGGGAGGTGGAATCAGCAGAGAACAATGAGAAGTTATAGTTTTATGTTATTTCATTACTCCCCACAAATTATCCAAGGCCTCTGTGACATAGACTAATCTGAGTTCCTCCTTCTACCCCTCATCCTTTACCGTCCTTGCTGCAAGAAAAATAAAGCTTTGTAAGGGGAAATAAAATAAATAAAGAAAAGAAAAAAAACAGCTGTCTCTGAATGCTTGGAGAACAAAACAATTGGTTCCTTTCATATCTCTGAAGGCTAAGCTCCATTATCTCACATCAAATCAGAGCACAGGCTCATGGGCTAGAAAATCAACTCTCAGAGGGCACAAAGCCAAATGTTCTCTCTGCGACTGACTTAAAAGGGAAAAGGCAGAGTTCTGCTTTTAGGAAGAAAACAAACAAACAAACAAAAAAGCAAGCAGGATTCCAAGCCATTAAATTGTGTATGTTTTGGAAAATATACATTTAAGGAAGTAATGAAAAAGGGTGAAAATAATAAAATTGGAAGAGATGAAAAGCCCTGGGTTCAAGTCCCAGTCATATGTGTGACCAACCATGAGACCTGGAGATATTTTCATAATATCTCATCTTAGCTGCTTCAAGAGTCAAGTGAAGATTCAATGATCCACTCACTCACTTATTCACTTGTTGAATATGCACAAACATCAAGCAATCAAGCAACACACCCAATCTTTGCCTTCAATAAGCTCAAGGTCAAAGTATTTCCATCATCTTGTCACAAGGTAGGTCTGAGAATCCCATGGACTCCAAAGGCATGTATAGATTTCAAATTAATAAAGCAGAATAAGAGACTGTTATGAAAGTACTGTGACTGGTTGAGAATATACCTTCCAAGACCTGTTAAGTCTTAAACATTCCATAAGGTGGGCCCAGAGGTGGCAGATTCTCCTTCCCCACCGAAAACCAACATAAGCCTTGTTCACCAGCCAGCACTGCATTGGGTCAGGCTTGTCATGAAGTGGTTTCTCAGCCCCAAACCTCACCTCCTGCAACTCCCTCATGAGCACCCCAGCCACAGAGGGTAAGTCATAGTGCCAAATCTTCCTGGGGCACAGCTCTGCTCATGTCACTCCTTTTCTTATAATCATTGTTTCCCCTCTTTCTATGAATCAAGCCTACACTCAACTCGGTTCTCAAAACTCTCACCCCAAGGCATATTTACACCCACATCTCACGAATCTGTCAAATTGTCTGCTCACCAATCATAGTCATCACCAGTGTTCTCTTATCTCTTTGCTTTCACTCAGCTGCTGCTTCTTATGGAATACCCTTTTGATCTCAAATCCCCACATACATGTTCTCCTCCTCAAGTCCAAGTTTCAAGTCTCCTCTCACAGTTCAAATTTTGATGCTTTACATTTATCCTCACTCTGCCCCCTACCCCTGTCCTCCTGGTAAAAATGATTGCCCTCTACTCTGAGTGGCCTGAATGAAAATAGCCTTTCTGAACATCTTGTCTAAATACTCAATGTGACCCAGAACATAAAAGATGTACAGTAAAAGTTATCAGAAACATGCATATCTCTAGAGTTTGTGATCAGAGACCCAAATCAGATGTGAATGGGAGTAGTATTGTTCAGCCTTACATAAACTGAATTGAAAAGATTTTTTTAAAAAGTGATTGCCCCTTCCTTTGTATCACCATTGTACTTTGTATATGCCTCTCTCTTGGCAAACAGTGATGGTGATGATGATAATGTAAGAATAAGAGTGGCTTCCCTATATTGAGACTTACAATGAGCCCAGCACCGTGATAAGTAAACACTTTACACAACTTAGCCTTTCAATTTTTGCAGCTGCTTTACATCAAGGTAAAAGTTTTATCTCATTTCATAGAGGAAACTGAAGCTCAGTAAGATTAAGTCATAAACTTGAGTTCCCATCTAGGAACTGCAGTTACATGGACTGGCTTTGGCACCACAGACACTTGAGGATGGTCCAGGCTCTACAAGTTCCCAACTTCATGACCCGGTGGAGAACTGACTCAGTGCAATCCTCACTTTCCTTATCTGTAACATATGAATAGCATTAAATTTGCTGTAATGATTATGTGAGAAAGCAGATGCAAAATTCTGAGAATGATGCAGAACACAGAGAAGGTACTAGAGAAATGGTAGCTCTCATAACCCCCAACAAGAAAGTCTGCTCCAGGGCCAGGATCTGATGTCCTAGTGAACCCCTGATCCCTTCTCACATGTTTAATAAATGCCAGCTGAATAAGTCAATGCCATGGAGAAATCCTTTACTATCCCAGGACTGTCTAAAGACATGTGTCATGAAGAAATTTGTGCCAGTGAGGAGAAAGAAGTTACATGAATGCAGGAACTGGTCAGAGAAACATTCCTTGGTCTCAGACCTATCATTCTCACTTTACTGAGGAAGGTGCAGCCTGAAACTTGGTTTTGTTACTCTGTCCTCTGAACACAGACAGGCCTTTATTGTTCTGCTGCTGTGGCTTAATTGGTCTCAGGCAGGCTTCTTCAAAACCCTACTCATGGTACATAATTTCCCATTGAAAGATTGGAGAACCTCAAAATTAAAGGCCCATAACTTATTCTCAGAGCCTCCATGATACCTTCCAAAAGCACATCTAGCCCTGTATAGGCACCGATAAGGCCCTGGAAAATTAGGTGGAAGGAGATGACAAGTCAGAATCATAAATCCATACCCCAGAGCAAAGAGCTCTCTAAGGCAATGAAATAACATGCAAAACCACTGTGAGCTTTCAGCTAAAATAATCCAGTAGAGCTCTTGTTGTACTGTTTGTACATCCTTCATTTCATGACTACCCAGGGAGACCCAGGAGGGCAATGAAGTCAGGACATGGTCAATAGAATGGGATCCAGAGCCAAATGTCATAGATTTTCCCCAGCTTTGCTATCTGTTAGCTGTTTGGACTTGAGCAAGGAACTTAACTCCCTATGCCTTGGTTTCCTCATCTTCCAAATAATTATACTAACAGTCTCTATTTCACAGGGCTGTGTGCAAATAAACTGAATGACTATATTAGAATCATGTGGATATATAGTGTTTGATATAGATCAGTGATTATTAGTTATCTTATTCCGTGTATTGAGCAAACATTTATCAAACACCTGTGTGCCAAGCACTGGACATATGTAGATGGATGAGCACACGTCCCTTACTTCATAGAGTATACAATCCTGTGAAAGAGATAGGCAGCAATCAACTATTCATACAAACAGGTATAACTGCTCTACTTATGGTAGTCCTACAAAGAAAAGAAACATGCACTATGAGAATGCATGACAGAGGCGGGGAGGGCTTCCCTGAGGAAGTGTTGTGTGAACTGAGAGATCAGAACAATGAGTTGACCAGGTGCAGTGGCTCACACCTGTAATCTCAGCCCTTTAGGAAGCTGAGGTGGGAGGATCACTTGAGCCCAGGAATCTGAGACTAGCCTGGGAAACATAGCAAGAACTTGTATCTGTTAAAAAAAATAGCTGGGCATAGTGGCACACACCTATAGTGCTAGCTACTTGGGAGGCTGCAGCAGAAGGATGACCTGAGTTCAGGATATTGAGACTGCGGTGAACCATGATCATGCCACTGCACTTCAGCCTGGGTGACAGAGTGAGACACCAACTTAAAAAAAATTGAACAGTGAGTTGACATTACCTAGGTTACCTGGTGATAGTTGTGATAGGTTGTAGTGTTTTGCATAAAGTGAACTTGCAGGATGAGGCCCAATGGAAGGAGCCAATGGGTGTATTTGTGAAGAATTACAAATAAGTGAGTGAGGTTAGAGTGCATAAACAGAGAGACCACAAAGGGGAAGTAGGGATAGGGAGGAAGGCAAGGGTGAAGTCATTTAAG
>NW_007254066.1:1985-4118 GCF_000164805.1 Carlito syrichta | reverse complement strand
CCATTTTGTGATTAGTGCCCCAGTGATTGATCTTTCTCTGAATGGGTTCCCCAGTGCATGGATATGCTCTGGGAAATGGGTCCCTTAGTATCTGGCTCTCTTATGGTATGGGTGCCTCTATGATGGCCCTTCTCTGTAATGTATGCCTTAGTGACTGACTGTCTTCTGTGATAGAGCCCTAGTGATAGGACCTCCTCTGTGATGAGTGCATCAATGATTGACTCCTCTGTGATAGTTGTCCAAGTGATTGACTTTCCTCTGTGATGGGTGCCCCAGTGACAACCCTTCTTCTATGATGGGTGTCCCAGTGATTGACATTCTATAATAGGCGCCTTCTTAGTGACACTCTTTTGTGATGGTTGACCCAGTAAGAGACCCTTCTCTGTCTTCAGTGGCCTAGTGACTTAACTTTTCTATGATCAGTGTCCCAGTGTCTGGCCCACCTCCATAATCAGTGTGCTCAATACTATCCCTCTTTTTATAGTGGGTACACTAGTGACTGATTCTCCTCTGTAATTCATGTCTTAGTGTCTGAGCCCTATTCTGTGATGGATACCCCAGTGACTGGCCATCCTCTTGAATGGATGCCTCAGTTACAGGTCCTCCTCTATCATCAGTGTCCCAATGACTGGACCTCCTTCAGATGGGTGCCCCAGTGACTGACCCTTTTGAAAGATTCCTCATTGACTGGTGTTCCACTGGGATGGGTTCCTCAGTGACAGGATCTTCATTGTGACAGATGCCTCAGTGATAGGCCCTCTTTGTAATTTGACTCCAGAGACTGGCCCTCCTGCTAATGGATACTTTCATGGCTGGTCATCATCTGGGATGGATGCCACAATGTCTAACCCTCCTCTGGAACACATGCCTCAGTGGCTGATCTTCCCTTCTGACTGCTATCCTAATGACTTGCCTTCCTCATAATGTGTGCCATAGTGACTGTCTATTCTCTCATGGATGCTCCAGTAACTGTGATGCATGTCCCAGTGAATGGCTCTCGACTGCATTGGGTGGCCCTGTGACTAGCTGTCCTCTCTTATGGGCATCCCAGTGATTAGGTCCTCTCTACAATGGGTGCTCCGGTGACTGGCATTCCTACATTATAAATGCCCCAGTGACAAGCCCTTCACTGTGATTGGTGTCCAATTGACTGACCCTCCTCCATAATAGGTGTCCCAGTTATTAGCATGCCTTTGTGATGAGTATCACAGTCACAGATTCTCCTTGATAATGGAGGCGTCAGTAATAGGGCATCTTCTGTGATTGGTACCTCAGTGATTAACAATCTTATGTGATGGGAGTCATAGTAACTGGGTCTCCTTGATAATGGTCACCTCAGTGACAACCCTCCTCTCTGATGGTTCCCCCAGTTACTGGGTCTCCTCTGTAATGGGTTCCACAGTGACTGGCCCTCTTGTGTAATAGATGCCCCAGGGAATGGACCTTCTCTGTATGGGTGGTCCACTGACTGTCACTCCTCTTTCATGGGTGCACCAATTACTTGGCCATTTCTCTGATGGGTACCCCAGTGATTGGCTCTCCTCTGTGATGTGTGACGCAGTGAGTAGCCTTAATCTGTGATAGGTGTCCCAGTGACTGGCCCTCATGTATATTATGTGCCCCAGGGATTGGCACTCCTCTGTTATAGGTACCCCAGTGACTGGTTCTTCTTTGTGATAGGTACCCCTGTGACTGCCCCTCCTCTGTGATCAGCACCCAAGTTACTAGCCCTCTTCCATAACAGATGACAAGGTGATTAGACCTCCTCTTTGATGAGTGGCTAGTGACTGGCTCTCTGTTGTGATGGGTGTCATAGTGACAATGCCTCCTTTTAAGGGGTGTCCCAGTGATTTCCCCCTCTGTAATCATTGCCCACATACCTGGTCATCTTTTTAATAGATGATCTAGTGATTAGACCTCCTCTGTGATTGTTGCCCTACCAAATGACTCATTTCTTTCTTTTGTTCTCTCTTTTTGTTTTTGAGTTGGAGTCTTGCTCTGTCACCCAGACTGGAGTGCAGTGGCCATTCCTGGCCACCGCAGCCTCGACCGGCTGGGCTCCAGTGATCCTTCCGCCTTAGCCTTCCAAGTAGCTGGAACTACAGGCACACACTACCATGCCTGGCTAATTTT
>NW_007254066.1:0-758 GCF_000164805.1 Carlito syrichta | reverse complement strand
TTGATGACGATTGAGGATGGGCATGTAATGTATCTGTTGACTACTCATACGTCTCTTTGAAAAGTGTCTATTATCTTTTTCCACTTCATAATGGGACTTTTTTTCTTTTGGCATGTTGGAGTTCCTTGCAGTTCCTGGATGTTAGGCCTTTTTCAGACATATGGTTGGCAAATATTTTTTCTTAGGCTGTGGGCTGTCTCCCTGCTATGTTGATGGTTTATTTGATTTTGTAGAATCTTGTCAGTTTGATGAGGTACCACTTGTGTATCTTATCTCTTATGGTATGGGCACTTGGGGTTTTGATCAGGAATTGATTGTCAGTTCCAGTTTCCATAGGGTGTCTCCCACATTTTCAAAGGTTCTTATAGTTTGAGACTTTACATTTAGGTCTTTGATCCATTTAGAGTTGATTTTTTGTGTACGGTGATAAGTAAGTTTCATGTTTTAATCTTCTACATGTGATCAGTCAGTTTTTCTAGCACCATTTAGTGTATTGGTTTTCCTCTCCTCAGTGGTTGGTAATGGAAACTTTGTTGAAGATGAGTTGGTTGAGAAATTGAAATTTTGTTTCTGGAATCTTTTTCATTTTCATTGGTTCTCTTACCAATTCCAGGCTGTTTTGATTATTGTAGCTTTATGATAAAGTTTAAAGTTTGGGAGTGTGATACCTCCACTTTTTTTTTCCTGAGAATTATTTTGGCATTTCATGGTCACTTATGTTGCCATATGAATTCCTTTATTGTAATTTCCAGGTCTGG
>NW_007254065.1:0-6676 GCF_000164805.1 Carlito syrichta | reverse complement strand
GATATGCTCTGGGAAATGGGTCCCTTAGTATCTGGCTCTCTTATGGTATGGGTGCCTCTATGATGGCCCTTCTCTGTAATGTATGCCTTAGTGACTGACTGTCTTCTGTGATAGAGCCCTAGTGATAGGACCTCCTCTGTGATGAGTGCATCAATGATTGACTCCTCTGTGATAGTTGTCCAAGTGATTGACTTTCCTCTGTGATGGGTGCCCCAGTGACAACCCTTCTTCTATGATGGGTGTCCCAGTGATTGACATTCTATAATAGGTGCCTTCTTAGTGACACTCTTTTGTGATGGTTGACCCAGTAAGAGCTCCTTCTCTGTCATCAGTGGCCTAGTGACTTAACTTTTCTATGATCTGTGTCCCGGTGTCTGGCCCACCTCCATAATCAGTGTGCTCAATACCATCCCTCTTTTTATAGTGGGTACACTAGTGACTGATTCTCCTCTGTAATTCATGTCTTAGTGTCTGAGCCCTATTCTGTGATGAATACCCCAGTGACTGGCCATCCTATTGAATGGATACCTCAGTTACAGGTCCTCCTCTACCATTAGTGTCCCAATGACTGGACCTTCTTCAGATGGGTGACTGACCCCTTTGAAAGATTCCTCATTGACTGGTGCTCCATTAGGATGGGTTCCTCAGTGACAGGATCTTCATTGTGACAGATGCCTCAGTGATAGACCCTCTTTGTAATTTGACTCCAGAGACTGGCCCTCCTGCTAATGGATACTTTCATGGCTGGTCATCATCTGGGATGGGTGCCTCAATGTCTAGCCCTCCTCTGGAACACATGCCTCAGTGGCTGATCCTCCCTTCTGACTGCTATCCTAATGACTTGCCTTCCTCCATAATGTGTGCCATAGTGACTGTATATTCTTTTTTTTTTTTTGAGTTGGAGTCTCACTCAGTTGCCCAGACTGGAGTGCAGTGGCCGCTTCCGGCCACCGCAGCCTCGACCTGCTGGGCTCCGGCGATCCTTCCGCCTCAGCCTTCCAAGTAGCCGGAATTACAGGTGTGCCCGGCTGATTTTTTGATTTATTGTAGAGATTAGGTCTCACTGCCCAGGCAGGTCTCGAACCCGCGGCTCAGGCAATCCACTCACCTCAGCCTCCCAAAGGCGTGGGATTACAGGCTGAGCCACCGAGCCCAGCATGACTGTCTATTCTTTCTTGATGTTCCAGTAACTGTGATGCATGTCCCAGTGAATGGCTCTTGTCTGCATTGGGTGGCCCTGTGACTAGCTCTCCTCTCTTATGGGCATCCCAGTGATTAGGTCCTCTCTACAATGGGTGCTCCGGTGACTGGCATTCCTACATTATAAATGCCCCAGTGACAAGCCCTTCACTGTGATTGGTGTCCAATTGACTGGCCCTCCTCCATAATAGGTGTCCCAGTTATTAGTATGCCTTTGTGATGGGTATCACAGTCACAGATTCTCCTTGATAATGGAGGCCTCAGTAACAGGGCATCTTCTGTGATTGGTACCTCAGTGATTAACAATCTTATGTGATGGGAGTCATAGTAACTGAGTCTCCTTGATAATGGTCACCTCAGTGCCAACCCTCCTCTGTGATGGTTCCCCCAGTTACTGGATCTCCTCTGTAATGGGTTCCACAGTGACTGGCCCTCTTGTGTAATAGATGCCCCAGGGAATGGACCTTCTCTGTAAGGGTGGTTCACTGACTGTCACTCCTCTTTCATGGGTGCACCAATTACTTGACCATTTCTCTGATGGGTACCCCAGTGATTGGCTCTCCTCTGTGATGTGTGACGCAGTGAGTAGCCTTAATCTGTGATAGGTGTCCCGGTGACTGGCCCTCATGTATATTATGTGCCCCAGGGATTGGCACTCCTCTGTTATAGGTACCCCAGTGACTGGTTCTTCTTTGTGATAGGTACCCCTGTGACTGCCCCTCCTCTGTGATCAGCGCCCAAGTTACTAGCCCTCTTCCATAACAGATGACAAGGTGATTAGACCTCCTCTTTGATGAGTGGCTAGTGACTGGCTCTCTGTTGTGATGGGTGTCATAGTGACAGTGCCTCCTTTTAAGGGGTGTCCCAGTGATTTCCCCCTCTGTAATCATTGCCCATATACCTGGCCATCTTTTTAATAGATGATCTAGTGATTAGACCTCCTCTGTGATTGTTGCCCTACCAAATGACTCATTTCTTTCTTTTATTCTCTCTTTTTGTTTTTGAGTTGGAGTCTTGCTCTGTCACCCAGACTGGAGTGCAGTGGCCATTCCTGGCCACCGCAGCCTCGACCGGCTGGGCTCCAGTGATCCTTCCGCCTTAGCCTTCCAAGTAGCTGGAACTACAGGCACACACTACCATGCCTGGCTAATTTTTGATTTATTGTAGAGATGAGGTCTTGCCAAGTTGCCCAGGCAGGTCTCGAACCCGCGGGCTCAGGCAATCCACTCACCTCAGCCTCCCAAAGCACAGGATTACAGGCTGAGCCACCGAGCCCGGCTCTTTTGTTCCCTTTCATTTTTTTTAATTTTAAAGACATGAGGGTACAATTCAGGGTTAGATATACAAGTGTTAATTGTGCAGTTACCCTTGTTGAGGAGGTGTGCCCACTTCCCCCCAGAATTCCATTACTCCCAATCTCCTTCCTCCTCTTCCAGCAGTTTCCTGCCACTGCCAATTCTTTTCTTACATATTATGATAATTAATCAAGCCCACTTATGAGTGAGAAACTATGACACTCAGTTCATTGTTTTCTGTGATACATCACTCAGTATATAGACTCTATATCTATCCAGGTGCTGTGAAGTTCATTATTTTCTCCTTCTTTATGACTGCATAATATTTCATCATGTATATGTGCAACATTTTAAAAATCCAATCCTCTTTTTGTGGGCAGCACGGTTGGTCCTCTGTTCTTGCTTCTGTGAACATTGCTGTGATAAACATATGTGTGCAGGTGTATTATTTATAGGGTGATTTGAGTTCTTCTTGGTATATTCCCAGCAGAGAGATTGCAGGGTTGTATAGAAAGTCAATGTTTAGGTATTTTAGGAATGTCACATTGTTTTCCACAGAGGCTGCACTAGTTTACACTCCCGACCAACAGTGTAGAATTGTTTCCTTTTGCTGCATCCTCTCCAGCATCTGTTGTTTTTGAGTTATTATTATTGGCCATCCTGACTGCAGTTAAGTGATATCTCAGTTTAGTTTTAATTTTCATTTCTTTGATGACGAGTGAGGATGGGCATTGTTAATGTATCTGTTGACTACTCATACGTCTTCTTTTGAAAAGTGTCTATTTATATCTTTTTTCCACTTCATAATGGGACTTTTTTTTCTTTTTGGCATGTTGGAGTTCCTTGCAGTTCCTGGATGTTAGGCCTTTTTCAGACATATGGTTGGCAAATATTTTTTCTTAGGCTGTGGGCTGTCTCCCTGCTATGTTGATGGTTTCTTTGGTTTCGTAGAATCTTGTCAGTTTGATGAGGTACCACTTGTGTATCTTACCTCTTATGGTATGGGCACTTGGGGTTTTGATCAGGAATTGATTGTCAGTTCCAGTTTCCATAGGGTGTCTCCCACATTTTCAAAGGTTCTTATAGTTTGAGACTTTACATTTAGGTCTTTGATCCATTTAGAGTTGATTTTTGTGTACGGTGATAAGTAAGTTTCATGTTTTAATCTTCTACATGTGGTCAGTCAGTTTTCCTAGCACCATTTACTGTATTGGTTTTCCTCTCCTCAGTGGTTGGTAATGGAAACTTTGTTGAAGATGAGTTGGTTGAGAAATTGAAATTTTGTTTCTGGAATCTTTTTCATTTTCATTGGTTCTTTTACCAATTCCAGGCTGTTTTGATTATTGTAGCTTTATGATAAAGTTTAAAGTTTGGGAGTGTGATACCTCCACTTTTTTTTTCCTGAGAATTATTTTGGCATTTCATGGTCCTTTATGTTGCCATATGAATTCCTGTATTGTAATTTCCAGGTCTGTGAAGAATGCTACTGGTAATTTAATGGGTATTGCATTAAATCTGTAGCTTGTCTGTATAGGATGTACATCTTAATGAGGTTGATTATTCCAATCCATGATCATGGAATATTTATCCATTTGTTTGTGTACTCTTCGATTTCTTTGAGTAGTGTTTTGTAGTTTTCATAGTACAGATATTTCACGCCTCTGGTTAGGATAATGCCACGATATCTTGTGGCAATTGTGAATGGGATTGTTTTTTACTGGGGGGGTTCTGTTTGCTAATTGTTGGTGTATAGAAATGAGACTGTCTTTTGCACATTGATTTTATACTCTGAGAATTTGCCAAAGTCTTTTATCAGTATAAATAGGTTTTTGACAGATCCTCTTGGGTGTCAAGGTATAGCATCATGTCATCTGCAAAGAAGGATCACCTGACTTTCTCTTTTCATGTTTGGATGCCCTGATCTCTTTATCTTGTCTGATTACTCTAGCTAGGACTTCCAAAACTATGTTGAAAAAGATGGGTAAGAGTGAGCTTTCTTCTCTTGTTCCAGTTTTCAGGGGAAATTTTTCCAACTTCTTTCTGTTTAGCGGTATGCTGACTGTGGGTTTCTCGTAGATGGCTCTTACTATTTTGAAGTATGTTCTATCTATGTCTGGTGTTTGAGAATTTTTATAAAGAAGGGTGTTGGATCTTATCCAACATTTGTTCTGTGTCTAGAGATAAAATCATGTGGTTTTCATTTTTACATCTGCTGATTTATTTAATTATGTTTGTGATCTTACAAATGTTGAATCAACCCTGCATCCCAGAGATAAAGTCTACTTGGTCGTGTTGGATAATTTCTTGAGATGTGTTGCTGGATCTGGTTTCTAGGATCTTGTTGAGAATTTTAGCATCTAAGTTCATCAAGGATATTGGCCTGTAGTTCTCTTTCTTTGTTGAATCTTTACCTCATTTGGGTTTCAATATGATGTTAGGTTCATAAAAATATTTGAGCAGAGTTCCATCTTTTCAATTGCCTGGAATACTTTCATAGGATTGGTATCAGTTCTTCCTTGTATGCTTTGTAGAATTCTTCTGAAAAGCCATTTGGTCCACAACTTTTTTTGGTAGGCAATTTTCTCATGACATAGTCTATGTCCTGGATTGTTATTGGTTTATTCAGCATTTCGATTTCTCCTTGCTTTAACCTGGGGAGGTTTTGTGAAGTGAGAAAGCCCTCCTCCATTGGGTTTACAATTTCTTTTCATACAAGTGTACATAGTAGTCTCTGAAAATCTTTTGTATTTCTTCAGGGTCAGTTGTGACTTCAAATTTGCATTTCTGATTATGTTCATTTGGACTTTTCCATGGTAATTCTAGCTAGAAGACCATTAATGTTGTTTATCCTTTCAAAGAACCACATTTTTGTTTAATAGGTTTTATTTGTATTATCTTTTTGTCTTCTATGTCCTGAGTTTGGACTTTATTTTGGTTAGTCTGGATTTTCTATTGAAGTTAGGGTTTTGATGGTCTTGCTTTTCCAACTTCCTTAGCATATTTGTTAGACTGCTAACTGTGGTCTTTCCATTTTCTTCATGTGTGTTCATAGAGATATGAATACTTCTCTTAGTACGGCTTTCATTTTGTCCTAGAAATTTTGGTAAGGAATTTCTTTGTTTTCATTTGTTTCCAGGGATTTTTAAATCTATGTTTTGATTCCTATGTTGACCAAGGAGTTGCTTAGCATAATGCTGTTTCATGTCCATGTTCCTGTGGGTCTGGGGAGAACTTTGTTGTTACTGATAGTTATTTTTATTCCACTGTGGTCTGAGTAGGTGCATGGCAGAATTTCATTCTAATGAAATTTTTTAAGCTTGTTTTATGACCGAGGATATGTCTATCTTAGAGTACTTTCCATGTGGTCATGAGTAGAACATATATTCTGTGTTTGTTGGTTGAAGTGTTCTGTAAGTATCAGTTAAGACCATTTGGTCAAGTGTCATGTTGAGGTTCTGGATCTCCTTGTTGATTTTTTGCCTTGATGATCTGTCTAGGATTATGAGTGGGTAGCGAAGTCCTCAGCTATGGTAGTGATAGAGTCAATATCTTTTCTAAGTTTACCTAGAAGTTGTTTTATGAAAGTTCATGCTCCTATGTTTGTTCATGTATGTTTAGAATTGATATTTTCTTGTTGATGAATTGAATATTTAATCATTATGTGGTGACTTTTCATTTTTTTAAGCTTTTGATAACTCAAGAGGTATTGTGTCTGATATAAAGATCGTGACTCCTGCTTTCTTTTGTTTTCTGTTTGCCTACTTTTTTCCTCCATTCTCTTACTTTGAGTCTCTGAGTGTTATTGCTGGTGAGATGAGTCTCTTGGAGACAATATTTTGTTGTCTCATAATTTTATCCAAAAGTCATCCTATATCTTTTCAGTGGTGCATTTAGGCAATTGACATTCAAGTTAATTATTGAAATGTGAGAATTTCTTTCCATCATGAGGTTCTTTTAAAGTTTGTTGTTGTTGCTGTGTGTTATCTTTCTTTTGATTTTTGGATCAATTCATGTGTGTTTTCAATCTTTTCCCTGCATTCTTGCAAAGGAATTTGTTGTTCTTTTCCCCCCTTTCTTCTTCATCTAATACTTTACATGTTTCTTGTAGAACTGGCCTGCAGGCAGTGTAAGTTTTAGTGTTGAATATCTGGGAAATATTTTTATTCTCCTTCAGCAACGAG
>NW_007254064.1:2554-3167 GCF_000164805.1 Carlito syrichta | reverse complement strand
GTCCTCAAACCCAAATAAAACTTCAAGATGTCTTGCTAAAGGCTAAACACGAATATGGGTATCTGAAGCATAATCTAGGGAAATGAAATCATCATATACAGACAACTGCACGGACTTTTCCTAGGAAAGAATAAGGAATCTGGGTGATACGTGTTCTCAATCACCAAAAAATTACACGGCGTCTTCCTAAGGTCTAAACAAGCATCAGGGTTTCGACACACATATATAGGAAAGGGAGTACTCATATACAGGCAACTGCATGGTTGTTGCTAAAAATAAGGAATCCGGGTTATTTGAGTCCTCAGTCCTGAAAATCTACAGGGCTTCTTGCTGAGGGCTAACTAAGAATCAGAGATTCGAGGCATGAATGTGGGTAATAGCAGTCCTCATATACAGAAAACTACATGGTCTCTGGCTAAGGAAAAAGAAGAAATCTGTTTTACACGGTTCCTCTATCAAAAAATCTACATGGCGTCTTATTAAGGGCTAAACAAGAATCAGGGTTTCGAAACAGGAATCTAGGGAAAGAAAGTCCTCACATACAGGACACTACATGGCCTCCAACTAAGGAAGAAAAAGAATCTTGGTTGAATGAGTCCTCAATCTAATAAAT
>NW_007254064.1:0-914 GCF_000164805.1 Carlito syrichta | reverse complement strand
ATACACGAATCCTCAATCCCAAAAATGTACAGGGCATCTTTGAAAGGTCTAAAAAAGAATCAGAGTTTCAAAGCAGGATCTATGTAATGAGACACCTAATATACAGGAAAATACACGGTCCCTTGCCAAGGAAGAAAAAGAATCGGAGTTATAGCTTCCCTCAGTCCTAACATTCAACAGGACATCTGCTGTGGGCTCAACAAGAATCAGGGTTAGGAGCTGCAACATAGGTAATAGCAGTACTTATGTACAGAATCAGCACGATCTTTTGCTAAGGAGAAATAAGAAACCTGTTTTACACGGTTCCTTCCTTAAGAATACGTACATGACATCTTGCTAATGACTGAACAAGAATCCGGGATTCCAATCAGGTTTCAGGGGAAATGGAGTCCTCATATACAGGACATTACACGGCCCATCGCTAAGGATGAATAAGGAATCTGTGATAAACTAGTCCCCAACCTGAAAAATTCTCAGGGTGTCTTGCTACCGGATAAACAAGAATCAGGGCCTCAAACTCGTCTCATGTTTCAGAGATATATGGCTTGTGGGTATTATGAATCAGTCGTTTCAGGACTCCAGCAACATTCTTGTCCTCTTGAGAGTTGCAAACGGGTATCTGGTCGTACAAGTCCCTTAGGCACCTCGGGACAACTATGGCCAGATTCCCGGAAAAAAAGTATCTTCTTGCCATATTTGGATGTAACTCTGACCTTAAGATGAACTTGGTAATCCTTAAATTTGCGTTTCTACTTTTATTTGGAGAGGGGCCGAGGGTTTTGCAATTGCCAAATATTTAGTACGAATTATTAAAATATAACCAGGAATCATTGATTCCACGTCCCTCGGAAACATCTGGGCATCTGCATTTATGTATACAGAGTTTTGGAATCCACATAGACAGGGAAAAGCAG
>NW_007254063.1:4112-4969 GCF_000164805.1 Carlito syrichta | reverse complement strand
AAGGTTTAACCAGCAATCTTAGCTTCTATGTCGCACATTTTTGTGTGTCTTTTGAAATGATAACCAGGAATTTCTGGGTTGCAATTCCAAAAGAACTTTATGGGGATCTTTCTCTTGGTATCCAAGCAACTGGAATCCTAGGTCACCAGAAAATATCTCGGTGTCTTGCGGAGAATGAAACAGTAATTTCAGTTATGGGATTCCTCATATACAGAACACTACACGACCTGTTGCTAAAGAAGAGTAAGGAATCTTGGTTACACGAGTCCTCCATCCTAAAAAGCTACAGAGCGTCTTGCTAAGAGATAACAACCAATCAGGTTTTGGGAGTTGTAATCTGGATAATGGGAGTCCTCATATACAGGAAACTGCACTGTCTATTGCTATGGAAGAATAAGGAATCTGGTTGCCTGAGGACACGTGTCCTCAATCCCCCCAAAAAACTTCAGAGTGTCTTGCTAAGGGCTAAACACGAATATGGGTTTCTGAAGCAGAATCTAGGGAAATGAAATCCTCATATACAGACAACTGAACGGACTATTCCTAAGAAAGGATAAGGAATCTGGGTGACATGTGTTCTCAATCCCCCAAAAATTGCATGGCATCTTCCTAAGGTCTAAACAAGCATGAGGGTTTCGATGCATGTATTTGGGAAAGGGAGTATTCATATGGAGGCAACTGCAAAGCTGTTGCTAAAAGTAAGGAATATCGGTTATATGAGTCCTCAGTGTTGAAAATTTACAGGGCATCGTGCTGATGGCTAAAGAAGAATCAGGCATTTGAGGCATGTATGTGGATAATAGCGTCCTCAGATATAGGAATCTACATGGCCTCTTGCTAAGAAAAAAGAAGAATCG
>NW_007254063.1:0-4092 GCF_000164805.1 Carlito syrichta | reverse complement strand
GCTCCGTGGATACACTAAATCTCTCATTACAAATCCACTGGAACCCTCTGGTCCTCTTGTTCGTTGTAATCAATGATCTGGCCCTGCAAATCCTTTTGTGCCTAGGAACATCTACGACCATAATCATGTTCCCCAGAATCAAATGGGATATTAGTACAAAATCCCTCGATTCAGGTGACCACAAACTACAGAATATTCTTGTGGGCGGGCAGGTCAGAATTGGGATGTTGGGTTGTGATGATTCCACATTTTGGCGATGTCTTGTGAAGGGGAACCAGGAATCTTGAATTCCAATTCCCAAAGAACATTATGGGAGTCTTTCTCTTCATATCCAAACAACTGGTATTCTCGGTCACCAGAAACTGTCTCAGCATCCTGCAGAGTGAAGCGGGAAGGTGGGTAATGGGAGTCGTCATATATAAGTAATTACACGTCACATTACTAAGGAAGTATAAGGAATCTTGGTTACATGAGTCCTCCATCCCAAAAACTACAGAAAAATCTAGCCGGACTCGGTGGCTCAGCCTGTAATCCCACGCCTTTGGGAGACTGAGGTGAGTGGATTGCATGAGCCCATGGGTTCGAGACCCGCTTAGGCAGCAAGACCTCATCTCTACAATAAATCAAAAAATCAGCCTGGCGTGATAGCGCATGCCTGTATTTCCAGCTACTTGGAAGGCTGAAGTGGAAGGATCCCCGGAGCCCAGCAGGTCGAGGCTGCAGGAGCCCGGAGTGGCCACTGCACCCCAATCAGGGTGACAGAGTGAGACTCCAACCCCCCAAAAAAAAGAAAAAGAAAAAGAAGAAATCTGTTTTACACGGTTCCTCTATCAGAAAATCTATATGGCGTCTTACAATGGGCTAAACAAGAATCAGGGTTTCAAAACAGGAATCTAGGGAAAGAGAGTCCTCAAATGCAGGACACTACACGGCCTCCAACTAAGGACGAAAAGGAATCTTGGTTGTACGAGTCCTCAATCCAAAATTCCCAGGGTGTCTGCTATGGGACAAAGAAGAAACAGGTCTTCGTGCTCCCCAAATGTTTCGGCACAATTTAGCATGCGGATATTATGAATCAGTCATTTAAGGACTCCAGCAACATTCTGGTCCTCTTGAAAGGTGTAAATGGCTATCGGGCAATCCAAGTATGTTACATTGCTCAGAATAACTATGGTCAGATTCTAGGACAAAAGGAATCTTCTAACGATATGTGGATGGAACTCTGGTGTTAAAGTGAACCCTGTAATACTTCCCCTTCCGTTTTTTTTTATTTTGAGAGGGGACAAGGGTTTTGCAGTTGCCAAGTGTTTAGTAGGTATTTTTAAAGATAACCAGGAATCATGGATTCCACATCCCTAGGAAACTTCTGGGCATCTGTTTTTTTGTATACAGAGTTTGGAATCGATATCGACAGGGAAAATCAGGGCATCTTGCAGCAAACGAAAAGGAAATCCAGTTCTAGGAGTTCTCTTAACCGGAATCTACAGGGCCTCTTGATAAGGTATAATCAGCAATCTGGGCTTCTGGGTCCCTACGTTTTTCAGAGCTAGTTGCCCCGTGGATACACTAAATCTCTCATTACAAATCCACAGGAACTCTCTGGTCCTCTTGTTCGTTGTAATTAATGATCTGGCCCTACAAATTCTTTTGTTCCTGGGAACACTTACGACCATAATCATGTTCCCCAGAATCAAATGGGATATAAGTACAAAATACCTCGATTCAGGTGACCACAAACTACAGAAAATTCTTGTGGGCGGGCAGGTCAGAATTGGGATGTTGGGTTGTGATGATTCCACATTTTGGCCATGTCTTGTGAAGGGGCACCAGGAATCTTGAATTTCAATTCCCAAAAAACATTATGGGAGTCTTTCTCTTCATATCCAAACAACTGGTATTCTCGGTCACCAGAAACTGTCTCCGCATCCTGCAGAGTGAAGCAGGAAGGTGGGTAATGGGTGTCATCATATACAAGTAATTACACGTCACATTACTAAGGAAGTATAAGGAATCTTGGTTACATGAGTCCTCCATCCCAAAAACTACAGGCCGTCTTTCATCGAGGTAACCATGAATCAGGTTTTTGAAGTAGGAATCTGGGTAATGGGAGTCCTCTCATACAGGAAACTTCACTGCCTATTGCTAAGTAAGAATAAGGAATCTGCATTACTCGTGTCCTCAATCCCAAAAAAACTTCAGGTCGTCTTGCCATGGGCTAAACAAGAATCAGGATGTTTTAACCATGAATCTGGGGAAATGGAGTCCTTATACACAGGCAACTACATGACCTTTTGCTAAGAAAGAATAATTAATCTGGGTTACACGAGTCCTCAATACCAAAAATCTACAGGGCATCTGGGAAAGGGCTTAAAAAGAATCATACTATTGAAGCAGGATCTATGTATTGGGAGTACTAATATACAGGAAAATACACGGCCCCTTCCCAAGGAAGAAAAAGAATCGGGGTTATAGCAACCCTCAGTCCTAAAAATCAACAGTCCATCTGCTGTGGGCTCACAAGAATCAGGGTTTAGGAGCTGCAACATAGGTATTAGCAGTCCTCATATACAGAATCTACATGATCTCTTGCTAAGTGGAAGTAATAAACCTGTTTTGCACGGTTCTTCCATCACAATATCTACATGACATCTTGCTAAGGGCTATAAAAGAATCAGGGTCTCCAAAAAGGGTTCTGGGGAAAGGGAGTCCTCATATATAGGACATTACACGGCCCATCGCTAAGGAAGAATAAGGAATCTGTGATACACTAGTCCCCAATCCGAAAAATTCTCAGGGTGTCTTTCTACGGGATAAACAAGAATCAGGGCTTCGAGCTCATCTCATGTTTCAGAGATATTTGACTTAAGAGTATTATGGATCAGTCTTTTCAGGACTCCAGCAACATTCTCATCCTCTTGAGAGTTGTAAACGTGTATCTGGTCGTACAAGACCCTTAGGTTTTCGGAAAATCTAACGCCAGATTCCCTGAATAAGTATCTTCTTGCGGTATTTGGATGTAACTCTGGTCTAAAGATGAACTTGGTAATCCTTAAATTTCCGTTTGTACTTTGATTTGGAGAGGGCCTGAGGATTTTGCAGTTGCCAAATATATAGTACGACTTATTAAAATGTAACCAGGAATCATGGATTCCACGACCATATGAGACATCTGGGCATCTGCATTTTTGTATACGGAGATTTGGAATCCACATAGACAGGGAAAATCAGGGCACCTTGCAGAGAAGGGAAATGGAATCCGGTTCATGGAGTTCTCAATCGCCTAAATGTAAAAGGTATGTTGATAAGGTTTAATCAGCAATCTGGGCTTCTATGTCGCCACATTTTTAGTGTGTCTTTTGAAAAGAGAAGCAGGAATCTTGGGTTCCAATCCCACAAGAACTTTATGGAAGTCTTTCTCTTAATATCCAAGCAACTGGAATCCAGGTCACTAGAAAACATCTCGGCATCTTGCGGAGAAAGAAGAATGAATTTCAGTTATGGGAGTCCGCCTATATAGAACGCTACACTACCTGTAACTACAGAAGAATAAGGAATCTTGGTTAAACGACTCCTCCATCTCAAAAAGCTACAGAGCGTCTTGCTAAGTGATAACCACCAATCAGGTTTTGGGAGTAGGAATCTGGATAATGGGAGTCCTCATATACAGGAAACTGCAGTGTCTATTGCTAAGAAAGAATAAGGAATCTGGTTTACACGTGTCCTCAAACCCAAATAAAACTTCAAGGTGTCTTGCTAAAGGCTAAACACGAATTTGGGTTTCTGAAGCATAATCTAGGGAAATGAAATCATCATATACAGACAACTGCACGGACTTTTCCTAGGAAAGAATAAGGAATCTGGGTGATATGTGTTCTCAATCACCAAAAAATTACACAGCGTCTTCCTAAGGTCTAAACAAGCATCAGGGTTTCGACACATGTATCTGGGAAAGGGAGTACTCATATACAGGCAACTGCACGGTTGTTGCTAAAAAGAAGGAATCCGGGTTATACGAGTCCTCAGTCCTGAAAATCTACAGGGCTTCTTGCTGAGGGCTAACGAAGAATCAGAGATTCGAGGCATGAATGTGGG
>NW_007254062.1:6171-14345 GCF_000164805.1 Carlito syrichta | reverse complement strand
AGTTCATCCTGTATCACTAAGGTAGTTACTATCCCATGATCCAAAGAATTAGCTCTGGTTTCCAGAGCCATTCATAATTTTAATATAGATAGATGTGGAACATTGAATAGTCTGCTGAGGTTCTCGAGGACTAAGGATTTCAGTCAGGAAAGACAATGGCTCATCTCTACTTCTAACCTTTCATTTCCACATGCAACATGGTTATAAAATATTACAAAGTCACTTCAGGAATAAGGATAATGAAAATCAACCAGGAAATAGATTTTTTTCTCTGTTCCTGAATATGTGCTGTATAAAATCTGGGACTCGCTCAGATTATAAGCAATTATTTCATAAGCAATGATGGGAAAAAGGGGCAAGACTTCAATGGTGATGTCTCTGGTGCGGCAGCCAAGGAGATGACTCTTAGGTTAAATGTCCTTTTAGTATCCTTTAATTCATCCTTTAACCCTGCTGACTTTCACATTCCCAGTTAAATTAGATACCACTTCTTAGTTTATAATAAGAGGAGCTGAGGTGGTATCCAAAGACTGCCTTACTCATCATATGGCCCTGCCTTTCTGTTGTTGGCTGAGATCCCTTCTCCACTCTGCATGTTTAGGGACTGCTCACTCTTCACGGCTTAGCTCCAGCAGGGTGCGGTGGCTCACATTTGTAATCCTAGCACTTTGGAAAGACAAGGTGGGTGGATTGCTTGAGCTCTGGAGTACAAGCTCAGGGCAACAAAATGATACCTCATTTCTACAAAAATATTCTAGTGACCGGGCTCAGTGGCTCAGCCTATAATCCCAGCACTTTGGGAGGCTGAGGCAAGTGGTTTGCCTGAGCCCGAGGATATGAGACCAGCCCCGGCAACTTGGCAAGACCTTATCTCTAAAATAAATAAAAAATTAACTGGCATGGCAGTGTGTGCCTGTAGTTCTGACTACTTGGAAGGCTGAGGTGGAGAGATCACCAGAGCCCAGCAAGTCAAATTTGGGGTGGCCATGAATGTGCCACTGCATTCCAGCCTGGGCGATGGAGTGAGACTCTGACTAAAAAAATAATAACCAAGTAATTAGCTGGACATGGCACACCTGTACTCCCAGTAACTCAGGATGCTGAAGTGGAATAAGTACTTTAGTCCAGGAGCTTGAGGCTCCCATGAGCAGTGATCATTATGATTGTGCCACTGCACTCCAGTATGAACAACAGAGTGAGACCCCAACTCAAAGAATAAAAAAAAGACTTAGCTCCAGTGTCAGCTCCTCTCAGATTGCTTTCTGCTCACCATATCCCTATATCTGCCCCCACTGCACACATGGGACACACTCTTCCACTCCTCTCTGAACTTCTATAGCAATGCTATCCAATAAAAAGAATGCAAGTCACATGTGTAATTTTGTTTTCTAGTGGCCACGTGAAGAAAACTAAAAAGAAACAGGTGAAATTACTTTTAATTATATATTTTCTTTTACCCAACATATCCACAATATTATGTCAACATTTACCTATATTTTTAAAACTTAGATTTTACATTTTTTGCATGAAATGTTTGAAATCTGGTATGTATTTTATACACAAGATGCATCTCAGTTTAGACTAGCTACATTTCAAATGGTCAATAACCAATTAATTACTGGTTATTGGACAGAGCGGTTTTATAGCATTTAGCACTCATTGTTTCCATCTTATTTTATGTAACTTTCTTAAGATCAAGAAATGGGGGGAGGGGGGCATGTGTCCCAACATCCCTAGAATGCTATGCATAATAAATGTCTGAGTCAGTGTGGAAGTCAAGAAAACCACTTATTGTGCCCTTCTTAATTTCTAGAAGGGAAGTATCTGTACCACATCAAGGCATAGATGGTTCTCACAAAGTGAAAGGCATCTTTGCACGGAAGAGCCTGGGATGTTATAAGTTGCTATGAGGGCTGAAAAACACCCTTGAGGTGATGAAACTGACAAGGACAAAAAAGAAAGAAAGATTGCCATGGGGGCTATGAAAGCAAGGAAACAGAGACAAAGCACCATACCACTCTCTGGTTCTCATTTGAAGAAAGAAAATGAGATGATCAGACCATGATGAGAGGGTGCCAAAGTGACTTAACTGTTTGAGAAGAATAGAGCATTATTTGACACTCCACTGTAAAAGAATTCTTTAAATCTCTCCAGTGTGACACAGTTCAATCACATCTTGAGCAAATATTTCCAGCTTAGAAGTGTGCATATTTGAAAAAAAACATCTATTATTTTTGGTCATTATATCTGGCTGACTCAAAGTCAAACAGGTAAAATCCATTTTTTAAAAGAAAACAGTCATCAGTTAATGAAGTTGCTTATGATTATCAGTTTTTTCTCTTTTTCAATAAGCAGCTGTTAAAGTATGAGATTACAGTTTAACAGTATAATGATTGTATTACTTTCTTTTATTTTCTTCTGAAGTTTTAAATTTTATTTTATTTTTATCTTAAAGAGGTGGGATGATTGTATTATTTTCAAATTTACATTGATTCATTTCCCAAGAGACTATGACAATTAGTGGCATATCCTAACATATTTTGCATTTGTGTAGGCTTCCACTGTTCACCTTCATATGTTTTATCTCATCTTGATTAAAATCTCCAGGACTTTCTTTGTCACTCTATTCGCTCTTCCATCAAGGTTTCTTGAGTTGATAAAATCAAAATCCCAGACTGTTGATTTTGGAAATCATGTTAATTTATATAGTTTCAAAGTGATTCAAACTCAGTCTTTGAAACCATACCTCCTCCTTTAAGCATATTCAGGTCTTTCAGGGCATACAGATTGATTTGATGCAGAGCATTCTCAGATACTGGCTTTGCATAATGATAGTAAGTTTTTCTTTTACCTTTTTTTCTTCTTTATTTCAATAGTTGTAGTGGGTACAAATAATTTTTGGTTCTATGGTTGCATTGTATAGTGGCAATCTAGGCTTTAATTGTACCCACCACTCCCACCTGTGGACATTGTACCCAATGACAATAAGGTTTTTGAAAGGCATTTTACTGATGCACTTGTATTTCCAGCAAAAACATGTAGGACAAAATTTGTCACCAGCCAAGGGCTGCTACTAAAATAGATGAGACCCAGTTTGTTTGTTTTTGAGTTGGGGTTTCATTCTGTCACCTAGGCTATAGTGCAGTGATAAGACCCACAGTCTGGATCTCCTGGGCTCAGGCAATCCTTCCACATTAGCCTCTCAAGTAGCTGGGATTAAGGTACATGCACTACACCTGACTAATATTTATATTTCTTCCAGAGATGAAGTCTTGCTATGTTGCCTATGTTCTGTTACCAACATAGGTTGATCTTGAATTCCTGGACTTAAGCAATCCTCCTGCCTCAGTCTCCCAAAGTGCTAAGATTACTGGCATGATCCACCATGCTAGGCCTGTTTGTCTGCTTTTTGAAGTCAAGAAACTTGTCCTCTTGTCAGCTTCCCCAAATGTTATCTCTGTGGCTATCATCATTCAAGAGAAGACCTGAAACATGTAAGAAATCCTCTGGGCAGAGGGCACCGAGGTTTCATCTGCAATCAATCTGTGCACAACCTGGCTCAGAACACCTTGTCCTGGGGAGTCTTTTTGTGTTCTCATTCTGAGACCAAGTAGCTCATTCTGCTCAAAAGTTTACTGACCGGAATTTGATGGTTTCTAACAGAAAAATAAAATATAATGCTACTTTTTTCTCCTTTTCAAATCTTATATTTTATATTTAAATCCTTTTAAGCAGCCAGAGATAAAGCAAAGGCTTCTTCCCACACATGGTCATTAAGAGTAGACTGTGGATTGGGTCATTATATGCTTTTTACACTCAATAAAGCTTCCTGAAAAAGTAGGTTCCCAGGGGTCTTTTTGTTGATAGCTTTGCAGCCCACCCCCCAGTTCCATCTGTATTTGAAATGGGCTATTAAAGCATTAATCGAAGTCAAGCTAAGATGTTATGATTGCAAGAATGGAGTCATTTTCTAAAGGTGTGTATGTATCTAACAGGAAGAAAAATATGTTATTTTTAAAAATTGAATAACATTCTAAATTACACTCTGATGGATCTTTAGTAACAAACAGATTTAGAGGGAAAGTAGACTAGAAGACTGTGGGAAATAAGGGAAGGCTTTAGGATCATTGTGTGACCCAAGTAGATCAAGAAGCTCATTTTTATAATTTAGATTGCCACCATGATAAACATGAAATAAAATTTAAGTAATCTTGAAAAAAACTAATATAATTCCTAGTTGTAACATAAAGGATACATAAAAGAGAGGTTAATTTAACAAATACATAAAAATGTGTATATAATATATAAATGCTTGACCAGGAAGACACTAGAAAATACATAATGAAGGATTCAGATGCTCTTTACAGAATCCTGCAAATGCTGCAGTGACAGTTGAGCCATGAACCCTTATGTATTGCATTGACAGCACCATTGTCATCCCTAGAGATATGATGTCCCTAAATAGTGATGGTCCCTTGGGGAAGTTCCAAGCCAAATGCAATCTTTCCTCAAAAGATCCCACGTTTTGTTTTTATAAGGGAAACAGAAATCAGACTCTAGACTCAGATAATTATAAACAGGTTTTTAAAATCTGGAAACATTTGAGAGTGGCAGATATGCCAGACAATTCTTTGTGTGGGTTTGCCCGCACATTTCAGGACAACTAGTAACTCTGCCTCATTCCAAATGCCAGTACTGACCCTTAAACAACATATACAAATATTGTTACAAGTCCTTCCATGGGCAAGACCCAGGGAGAAAGAAGAGCTACTAACATGGCTGGAGGTAAGGATGTAAGAAGGCAAGCAGTGAGTGGTTCTCAGAGAGGCCTTGTATTCCATTTTAAGCCATTTCCTGTTTTATGATATACTGAAATTCCTGGTGAAATCCCTAATCCTTCAGTAAAGCTGGAGAATCAGGCTTGGAGATGACAGCCATGAGTAACTCCTTAAATCATTCCATGAAGCTAGTCTAATGAAGACCTCACCACTGCTACCAAAGAACACAAGACAAATCAGGGCATCCAGCTGCTACTCCTGAAGTTTCTGCCATCATTGACCCAGAAAACTGAACATAGCTGCCTCCAAGGGCATCACTCTCAGCTGCTTGAGGACTGCTGGGTCTCTGCTTCTTCACACCTCTGGCTTCCACTACATAGTGGAGTGACTATATTGAATCAGCCTCAGTCATGTACCCTTGTCTTAACTTACTGAAAGAGAGTTTGGGAAAGAGTCTGAGTGTCTTCTGATTCCATAGTAGGAGGTAGGCTCTACCTCCTTTAAACACAGGTTCAAATGGAGAGCAGCCTAAAAGAATGACACGTGCCCACTCTCATTAGTCCTACAGAAGAGTACTATGGGATTTTGGAGAAGATCATGATGACTCTGAGGAAGTATGGACAAGCAAGACTTTAGAGGAGGGGAGATTTGATCAAGACTTGAAGGATGAGAAAATTGGTGGGGTTGTGGGTAGGGATAGAAGGATTCTTAAAAACTTATGGAGTGACATGAGCAAGAATGCTGAACTGAGAAAACAAGTGCAGAGCTATGAATTCAAGTTCATCAGAGCTGAAAGGTCATGAAGAGTCATGAAAGAAAAGACCAGAATGAAAAGGAACATAAATGTTTGACAACAGCAGGGGAGAGGTAATTCAACTGCTGTTTATGAGGGTATTTGCATAACTTTTGTATTCACTTTCACTACTTTATCAAAAAATAATGTCTTTAGCAATTTGAATCTCATTCTTAGTCTTTAAGAAAACAGATCTGTTTTTATGAATTGTCAGGAGTCTTTTGGATTTTTTGACTTGTTTGTTGCTTTTGCTGTTGCTGATGTTTTTCTGGTAATAGAACTAGCTCCTTTTTACTTTGAATTTGTATTACATTGTATCCTGAAAGAAATTTCACAAGTGTCTTTCAGATGATACTGAGTGGCCCCACCTACAACTTATCAAATTAGATATCATGGTCTACTATTTCCAATACTTTTTGCCCACCTAACATGTGCCAGCCTCCCTATTTAATGCTTTCATCCACATATTTCATTTAATCCTAAAATTTTATGTACAAAGAAATAAGATCTGAGAGAATACTTAATTTGCCTAAGGACATCTAGTTAGGAAGTGGTGGGATAGGGGTTCTGATTCAGGTCTGTGTGATCTAAATCTTTCAATAGCTACTTGATGATTTTTCATAGGACGGTGCTATCAGGAAGGCCTGTGATGTTTGGTTTTAAGTCAATCTGGAAGCCGAGTGCAAGCTCAGTTTTAAAGATCTCAGAGGGGGCAGATCTTGCTTGACATCTCACCATAATCACCTATCCTTAAATCAAGATATCTTTTAGCTTCCCAAGGGTGCCCTTTGCAGGTATGGAAAGTAAGAATGGTCTTTATGCCCTTTTTGCTTGGTTGTTATGATAACCCTCCCTTGAAGACATATAAACTGCCTTCCTGCCTTGCCAGTATTAAGAACTCAGGTACTGCCTTCCTGGTGCATCCTTGTGTAATAAAGTTACACCTGAGGAGATTTGTCATAATCTTGGCTCATCCTCTGAACCAATGGCTCCAAGTCCTAAAGCATGGGAAGACAAACTGACTTCCATGCACTAGGAGTATGATGGAGAATCATGGGTGACTGACATCGAATTACAACTTCACAATCTACTTTTGTCCCCAGTCCACCCTCACCCCTACCAAAGCTTGAGCAAAAATGTTAAGGTGTGACCCATTCAGTCTGACCTGCAACATTTGGTTTCCCATTTCTTTCTCTTCCTTCCTTCCTTTCTTCCTTTCTTCCTTCCTTCCTTCCTTTCTTCCTTCCTTCCTCTCTTTCTTTATCTTTTCTAGTTCATCCTTTGGGAGAGAGACTAATAAACATTAAAATGGTGGCAAAAAAAGCCAGCAATGGAAGGAAAAAGAAAAAAAATAAGAAACCTATGTTTTCAAACTTGACTGGACCTCTCCCCTGCTCTGCTGTCCTTAGTGAACATGACCCTACAGTGGGGATCACAGACTTACCAGCCATATCAATTCCTCACTCCCTAAAACTATTAATCTAAAGAATATTATTGCCTCATATTCCTCTCAGAAATAGAGGCTGTTGGCTTGCAAATCTCTCCCTTCCCCTCACCCTGAAAATCTTCCTCCTACTTTCCAAAGCTAACTCTCCCTCTTGTGCTCCTAACATCAGCATTGCCCAAAATTATTTTGCAATTTTCTCTAGCAATTATCTTCTTTCCATCTCCCAAGTCTCTCAGTCTACAAGCATGTCCAAGGTCATCATATCTTAAAGACAAACTAACACAAAAAGTATTTTCAACCCCCATGTAGGGGTTGAAAAGTGTAGAAAGTATAGATTTGTTGAAGACTAAGGCTTGATGTATCCTTTATTTTCTCAACTCCAATTCACTCTCCTCCTGGTGGCAATAAGACATCTTTGTGAAAGCTGCTTCCTCCAGACCTACAATGTGTTGGGCATCCTTTTTGTATTGCTTATTTGTTTGACTTTTATAACTAGTACCCCTGACCAGAGGTCCCTGTGTGGTCACAGTTAGACGGGATATACACAGAGGACAATCTAGATCATTTTGAATTTCCTTCTCTGGAATTTGAAAACTGAGAGAGACACAGGAAAGAAGATGTGAGAGCTGAGTCATCCATTGGTATCGCTGTGAAGAAAAAGCCCATCAGTTTCTTTTACTGGGACCCCTGGAGCTATTGTCTTTCCTGCCCTTTCTGAAGCCTGGTAGTTCAGCTCTTTATGAGGCTGTGAGCTTTATCAGACCCTCCTGACAGCAACTTTTTTCTTTTTAAAGTTAGTCAAAGGGAAATGGGGAGTGGTGACAAATGAACATAGGGCTTCTTTTTGAGGTGACAAAACTGTTTTAAAATGAGGTAGAGGGATGGTTGCACAATTCTGAATATACTAAAAACCAATGAATTCTGAAGTTTAAAAGGGTGAATTTTTATTTATTTATTTGTTTGTTTATTTATTTATTTATTTTGAGTTGGAGTCTCACTCTGTCACCCATACTGGAGTGCAGTGGCACACTCATGGCCACCGCAGCCTCAACCTGCTGGGCTCCAGCGATCCTTCTGTCTCAGCCTTCCAAGTAGCCAGAACTACAGGAGCGCGCTACCACACCCAGCTAATTTTTTTTTTTTTAGTTGGAGTTTC
>NW_007254062.1:0-5702 GCF_000164805.1 Carlito syrichta | reverse complement strand
CTCGGCCTCCAAAGCGCTAGAATTACAGGTTGAGCCACTGAGCCCGGCCGAAAGGGTGAATTTTATGGTATGCAAATTGTATCTCAATGAAGCTAATTTTTTAAAGGCTTCCAAATAATTTAGATGTTCAGTGAGTGTTGAAAACCAGTTATTTATCCCCTCTCCTTGAGCCCTGATATCTGTCACTCAGTCTCCAAGTTCAGTTTCATCCTGGTTTGACTTGGACCAATCTGGAGTAACTCTTGATGCCTCCTGTAAATTCTGTGACTAAGTCCTAGAGCTTATCTGATAATCACTTTGCTTCATCTGTCAGTCCTCAGACACATGCTTCAGGCAGAACTGATTCTCCTGTCCCCAATCTGTTTGGTCTTTTATATTTCTCACTCAGTCATTGCATAAATTTCTCCAGATAGGCTTAAGGAGACATCCTCTTTGAACCTCCCTTCTTCCAACTTACATCCAATTAACCAAAATTTTTCATCAGTCTTACCTCTGAAACCATTGCTCCCATCTTCTTTATTTCTCTATTCCACTGCCAAGCCTCAGAGTTCACTGTATGTTTTTCCTGTCAAATGAAGGCAAATCTCCTAAAAGGAGCTCCCCGATCTCTTGCGATCTCCTCCATTCCCACCTCCATGCCCCCACTGAAGTCATCTTACTATAGCAGGGATATGATTACCTTCATCTGTTGTCCCAAACATTTTTGTGACTATACTACCTACTATATTAAGTCTAATTTAGCAAGGACAAGGCCCCTTTCAACCTGACCCAAATTTTCTTTAATAGCCGAGTGTCCTCCCTCCTTTGTCCTGCTCTGCAAACCTTAGCTCAAATCACACTAACTCCTATCATTACTTGGACACACTGTGCTATTTCACACTCACGTGCTGAAGCTCATTCATGACTCCTCTTTTCCTGGAATGCCATGTCCATGTGGCCTGGTGAATGACCTAAAGTTAATGCCAGCAAAGAGTTTACCAGCAGTGGCAGGTGAGAGCTGGTCCTGGAGCTAAGGTGAGATGTCAGTGAGAGAGGTTTCACTAAGAAGTAAGCTCATACCAGGCTATAAACTGAAATCTGAAGCCCAAGGAGAAATCTGAAGCCCAAGGAGAAGGCAAAGACCCAGTCAACTACTGACACAACTTGTGGGGTGGAAGTGGGAGGGGCGGGTGGAGAGTGATCAGGCTGGAGGCTTGAGAAAACAACATAATGGGCTGAGGAGACAAGGGGTTAATTCATTACCACTCCAGGAACCCAAGACATTAAATAAATAAAAGCCTGCATTATAACAAAGAACACTTCTTCCTCATTCAAGACTCAGACCACAATTCACCCCCACTATACAGTTTTCTTTAAAGCCACAGCACCTAAAATATACTTCCACCATAGCACTCACCATGTTTTATTTCTGAGTCCATATCCTCTTTCCCTCTAACCTGGGAGCTTTTTAAAACTAGAAAATAGGTTGTAGTAATTTTTGTATTCCTAGCAACAAGTATGATACCTAACACACAAATAGGCATCCAATAAATACATGTTGGATGAGTGTTGCCATTAGTGTCTTTCTTTCCTGTGCTCTTTCCTGAGTCATTTATCCCTAGCACAGTACATGGCTCACAATAGGTAGTCAGGAAATAAATGATGGTATTTATACAATTGAGGCAGCTAAAATATCCACAATAACCTTTATATTGTTAGTATACACCGTCAAAGGTGTGTTTTAAGATCCCAATAACTTAAATGCTCTTTTTTTAAGCATCTTTTCTTACCCATATTCTAAGAGTGTAAGAATACAAAGGCTAAATAACTGAAATAGCAACACCCTGAAAACACAACATTACAGGGCCAGTCATCAGCATGAATCCATTAGGATGCACTGCCCCTGAGATGCTGTGCACAGATCTTCCCTGCTATAAAATATAATTTAAAGGTGGAGTGATGATGGTTGAGACACTTTTCTAGCCCTAAAATGGAAAACAAAAGCAATGTGGTAAGGATGCTTATCAATTAGAAGAATAAAGAGTCATATTGGCTTGTCCTCAAGCCTATGGAGCCCTAAGACCAGCATAAGCAGAAGGTCAGGTGAACCCAGACCTGTGTCCTGGCAAGTTTGGATCTCAGTTTCATCACTCACTGGGGGCTAGACTCCTACACCCTTCTAAGCCCCAGTTCCTTTATTATTGAAAAATGAAAGTATTGGAAAATGCAGACAATAAAGATATCTACCGAGTAAGCTTTATGAAGATTAAATGAGCTGTAAGAAATTTTAAATGGTTAGCAGAGTTTCTGTTACCCAGTGAGTGCTCAATAAACATAAATTACTATGATTACTGTATTTTCTTTCAGTATACCTATAATCCCACTGGTTTGCCATGAGTTAGTCCATGAGTGGATGATCATGAGAATATCACATGGTAACTGTCTTAAATTGATGTTTAAAGCATCATTAAATTGCCCATAAGAAAGGAAAAAACGGTTTGGATTTTTTAAGAAGAAAAAGACAAATCTGAGCATTCAGTGATAATAGCTGAGCTTCCTAAGAGACTATAGCAACTTGGTTACTAGGGATATTGCTTTTTTCTTTACTGAGAAAGAAACAATCACGTGTTGATATATCATTTTAGATGACTGTCATGCTTAGGGGTCCTTATTGTTCAAGGAAAATAAAGTAAGAGGGATAGCCTTTCATTGTAAAAAATAAGACCAAAAAAGGACAGATATAACTTTCACTTTCTCAGAGAGAAAGTGAAAGTTATAAACTCAGAGAGAAAGTGAAAGCAACTAACATTTCATCTAAAACTGCAGAGTAGAGAAGTGAAAGCTATGTGGTCTCAGTCATACAACACCTGGAAAATATAGATGTCAAATGTAGAACATAACTTTTATGGTTACCTAAAAATAACAAGGAGGATGATAACTGAGTAAAGATTTGTAATACTGGGGCTTTAGTCAATGTGTATAGGACTTGCACCTAGGCCATTCTTCTCTATCCAAGGTGTTAAACAAGTTTTTGGATATAAAATCATGGGATGAGGTCTTACATCCATATGCTACTAGTTAGTATTTGTGTGATCTTGGTCATGTCATCTAAATATTCTGTCATCTGTAAAATGTTGCAAATTAAAGTAGCTACCCTACTGACCTCAAAGAACTATTGGAAACATCAAAAGAAGTGATAATGTGAACACACTTAGCAAATCATAAAGCAGCATACATATGTTGGTTGTGAGCATGCAAAATTTAGTGATTAGTAAATGGTTAAACAATTTATGCAGTCATGCATCCCTTGATGACCGAGATACATTCTGAGAACTACATTGCATGGTTAGGTAATTTTGTTGTGTAAACATCCTAGAGTGTACTTATGCAAAGCTAACTGGTGTAGTTCAGGGGTCCCCAACCACCAGGCCATGGACCCGTAACTGTTAGTGACCTGTTAGGAACTGGGTCACACAGAAAAAGTTGGGCAGAGCTTTGCCTCCTGTCAAATCAGTGGAGGTAATAGATTCTCATAGGAGCACAAACCCTACTGTGAATTGCCTATAAGAGGGATCTAGGTTGTGCACTCCTTATGAGAATCTAGTGCCTGATGATTTGAGGTGGAGCTGAGGCGGTGATGCTAGCACTGGGCAATGACTGTAAATACAGATTAACATTAGCAGTGAGGTTTAACTGCACATCAAACCCTCCCCCACTGCTCCCCTGTCTGTGGAGAAATTATCTTTCTTGAAGCTGGTCCCTGATGCCAGAAAGATTGGGGACCAAGGGGGAACCTACTACACACCCAGTCTGTATGATTTAGCTTATTGCTCCTAGGCTACAAACCTGTACAGCAAGAACAGCAGGAAACTGTACTGAACACTGTGGGCATCTGGAACACAAAGGTAAGTGTTGTGTATCTAGAAAAGGTATGGAAAAATATGCTATTCGAAACTTATAGGACCACTGTCATATATGCAGTCCATTGTTGACTTATATGTCATTATGTGGTACTTGACTGTATTTTATTTTAAAGGTTTTTTTTGTAGTGAAAGCAAAATTGACTTTATCATAAATTTATTTGAAATAAATCAAATGTATAAATTATGAACTCCAGCATTAGACATCATCTGGTGGCAGTTGCAAATAATGCCTTGCAACTACAGAAATGCCACAGAAAAATAAGCTATGTTTTATTTGATTCTGGGAATCTCAAAGAGATGCTTAGACTAAAATGAGCTGACTGAGGGACTTGGCATGCCTAAGACTGAAGCTAAAAAGTAGATCTAGGGATTGGTATTCTATAAGCTGAAGCAGTCAAGCTACTTCTTGGATTAACTGTGACTAATAGGGGAAGAAAATTCTGCCTTTTTTTATTCTTGACTTCCCACTAACTGGCACAGTGTTCAGCAAGTTTATTAAATGAAAAAAAGAATATGACAAAGATTAAAGAACAGAGATAGGAAGAAAGATATAAGAGAAGTAAAATATTTTAAAAGAAACTTTATAAACTAGCCCATTTTGTGTTTTTACTTTGTTCATTTTCCCCTCCAGTTGACAATTCAAGTTTCTGCTGAAAAGTCACATCCCTATGTCAACAACTAAGTTAACAGGTGTTAACCTGGGCTAGATGAAAAGGAACAATATGTTTCTGCAGGACCTTTGTGAAGAAAAAATCTGCCTTGATCCAGAAGACTAAAAAATAGGAGTAAGGCAAATAAGACAAATGTTTGAGAGTTTGTGGAAGAGAGCAAAGTGCACAATTCAGTAGTTCCTTCCTGCTTAGTAGGATCATCATGACACCAGTCCCCAGATGGAAGCTTAACTAATTGCTTCACTGTCAGTTGTCTACCTGTGATGCTGGCATCCATTTCTAGCAAAAATAGGCAGAAATGGGGAAATGTCTCCCCCTAAAACCATAACCTTCATGCCTTGACCTTCCTCTAGTGTCTCTTCTTCAGGTCTCCTCCATTCTCCCAGCATGGAAAGTCACTGGTCACTGGTCCCTTGTGATGATCCAAATGTAATTACGGACAACTCCACGGTAACCCCATGATTCTACTAGGTGGGGGTAGCTTTGGAGGGAGAATGATGTCACAAAGAAGACAGTTGAAAGATATGAGATGGCCAATAGGGAGGTCAGATTCCTAAGATGATAACAGGATTGGTTGGAGGGAGGTGGTAGGAAAACTATAACAATATTCATGTGGCTGAGCTCTGGGGAGTTAAAATCCCGTAGGACAGAAATGTTGTACTTAGGGCAAGGCCTACATAGTTTGGGGAAGTTCTAATTATTTTCCTTGGTGGTAAGATTTCTGGGATGCCAAGATCAATTTGTCTAGGTACTTCTCTAGTGCCAGTGCATAGGTAGTGTGTGATACAAGATGCCAGGAGCCCACAAGATAAACTTAAGTCAAATGCATATTATAGTTTTGCCTGTTGTGGTCCCCAGCCTCTAGAATTATTTTCTTTCCACAGTTTCAGTCACTTAACTTTATAGTCTCATCATCATCTTGAACTGTTAAATACATCTTCAGTGTAGGGATGTTGGGAGCCAGCCTTAGAGGCCCACCTGATTGACAAAGTCCAAATACACTAAAGACCCCCAGCTGCAAAATGAGTCCAGACAACTGAAGTCCTTCTGTCTTCCATCTTTGATATTCATACAGCTAAAATTATTCTGTACAGTCATAAAAAAATGACATGTTTATACAAAATGCTCA
>NW_007254061.1:0-3176 GCF_000164805.1 Carlito syrichta | reverse complement strand
TTTCATGCTTTTTTTTTTTTTTTTTTGAGTTGGAGTCTCACTCTGTCGCCCAGACTGGAGTGTAGTGGCCGCTCCCGGCCACCACAGCCTCAACTGCTGGGCTCCGGTGATCCTTCCGCCTCAGGCTTCCAAGTAGCCGGAATTACAGGCATGCGCTACCACGCCCGGCTGATTTTTTGATTTATTGTAGAGATGAGGTCTCACCTGCCCAGGTGGGTCTCGAACCCGCGGGCTCAGGCAATTCACTCACCTCAGCCTCCCAAAGGCACGGGATTACAGGTTGAGCCACCGAGCCCAGCTTCATTGCTTTTTTTATACTATCTTTTTGTCTTCTATGTCCTGGACTTGGGCTTTTATTTTGTTGATCTGGATTCTTCTGCTGAAATTAGGGTTTGTGTGGTCTTGCTTTTCCAGCTTCTTAGGTGTCTTGTTAGGCTGTGAATTTCTGTTCCTTCCATTTTCTTCATGTGTGTTTGTAGGGATATTAATTCCCCCCTTACTACAGCTTTTAAGGCATCCCAGAGATTTTGGTAAGATGTTTCTTCATTTTCATTTGTTTTCAGGTATCTTTGGATCTCTGTTTTGATTTCGTCATTGACCCAGGAGTGGTTTAGCTTCATGCTGTTTAGTGTCCATGTCTTTGTGGGTTTTGGGGGAACCTTGTTGGTGTCAATGTTTATTTTTATTCCACTGTGGTCTGAGAAGGTGCATGGTAGAATTTTGGTCCTTTTAAATTTGCTTATGCTTGATTTATGGCCAATTATGTGGTTGATTTTAGAATATGTTCCATGCGGTGATGAGTAGAATGTGTATTCTGTGGTCTTTTGATGGAGTGTTCTGTAGGTATCAATTAAGTCCACTTGGTCCAAAGTCACATTGAGGCTCTGGATCTCCTTACTGATTTTTTGTCCTGATGATCTGTCTAGGGGAACAAAAAATTTAATAGAGAATTGGAATTAAAAGAAAGCAGACACCTTAAAACTGAAAACAAATATATTTAAAAAATAAAAAAATATAATCAATGCCACCAACAGCAGAACTGATCGATCAGAAACAAAATTCTGTAAACTTGAACATATTTGGAGATAAGAACAGCTTATGAAAAGTAATAAAGTTTACAGAATTTATGAAGTAGCATCAAGAGAGCAGATGTTCAAGTCATAGTAACCATGAGGAGAAAAATAAAAGGGTAAGAAACTGATTTTTCAAAAAATTAGGACAGATTTCTTAAGCCTGGAAGAAAGTGTGCATATGCAGGTACAGAAAAGACACAGGTTTCCATAAAGATTCAACCCAAACAAGACTACTCCATGACATATTAAAATCAAACTGTCAAATATCAAGCACCAGTGAAGATTCAGAAAGCAACAAGAGAAAGCAATCAATAATGTACAAGGGAATTCCAATAGGCCTAGGAGAGACTTCTTAGCAGAAATTTACTGGCCAGGACAAAGTGGGATAATATATTCAAGGTGATAAAGAGGGTAAAAACCTTTTCCAAATAAAAATACTCTATGAAGCAAAGATGTTCTTTAAAAACAAAGAAAAAGGAAGACTTTCCTAGACAAATGAAACCTGAGTAAGTTCATTGCCATCAGACCTGTCATGTAAGAAATGCTAAAGTGAATTCCTCCAGATAAAAGAAGATGATACTAATGAGTAAAATGAAAATATCTGAAATTCGAAAAATCACTAGTAAAAGTAACTACACAGTCAAATCCAGAATATTTTATTATTGTAATGGTATTCCATAAATCACTTTGATATTTAGTATGAAGATAAAAGTATTAAAGATAATGATAGTTGAAATATGCAATAGAAGGGGTAAGGGATATGCAATAGAAAAATCTATAAACAATTTATATAAAAAAGTGGATCTCATAGAAGTGGAGAATAGATTAATGGTTTCCAGGAGCTGGGATGGTTAGAGTAGGGGAGGACAATGATCAAAAGCTACAATATTTTGGTTAGTTAGAAGAGTAAGAGCAAGAGATCTATTGTATAACATTGTTCTATAGTTAATGAGGTATTGTTGTCATCAAAACTGGCATTGTGGTCATCAAAATTGCTAAAAGAGTAACATTTAAGGTGTTGTCACCAGTAACATAACGATGTGAAGAAATACATGTGTTCATTAGCTGGATTTAGTCACTTCATCTCGTGTGTATATAATACATATATAATAAATATATATATATATGAACTTTAGAATGTACACAATAAATACATAACATTTTCTTATCTGCCATTCAAAAACATTTAATCGAAAAATTGAGAAAAAAATAAACTGTTAAGGAGCATCGGTGCTGTCACTGAGACCCACTGAGCCTGAACAAATTTGCTGTGAGCAACCCATGACATGCTGGTCTGAAGACCAAGTGGCACTGGAGCCCAGAGAGTGCCCACTGTGAGACCCACCTGTGCTTTTCATTTTTTTTTTTTTTTTTGAGTTGGAGTCTCATTCTGTCACCGAGACTGGAGTGCAGTGGCCTCCCGGCCACCGCAGCCTCAACCTGCTGGGCTCCGGCGATACTTCCACCTCAGCCTTCCAAGTAGCCGGAGTTACAGGCATACGCTACCACGCCCTGCTGATTTTTTGATTTATTGTAGAGATGAGGTCTCGCTGCCCAGGCGGGTCTCGAACCCACGGGCTCAGGCAATCCACTCACCTCAGTCTCCCAAAGGCGTGGGATTACAGGCTGAGCCACCAAGCCCGACTCCACCTGTGTTTTTAACAGCATACTCTTTTTGCCTCAAAGCTTTGCCACCCAGAACCGCCAACTCAGGAAACTACCAGGCTTGGAGGAATGTATAGTACTGCTGCCAAGATAATGCCAGTTCGGTGAAAATACACAGAAAGAAAAATGATGCACCAGGACTACTAGTGAAAGTTTAAAAAGTTCCTGGTTTGGTGCTTGCCATGGTTTTGGTTGGTAGGAAAATAACCCTGTTGGGAAAGAGAAGGGACTGTGCTTACTGGCCCACCACTGAAAAATGCTGTGTTGGGTGCTAAGAACTCACTTCCACCAAGAACCGCTGAGTCAGGCAGGAGCAAGGCCACCAGCAAGCACTTGAGGACGCAGCTGCAGTGGGGCTGAGACCAAGCTCGGCTCCCAGGCTCTTGGGTGAATGCATGTCAGGGGCACGAAGCTGAGTGGTGACACTAAAATCAGTCA
>NW_007254060.1:2157-3056 GCF_000164805.1 Carlito syrichta | reverse complement strand
TGTTTTCCTCAGGTGCACCTAAAATTCAAAGTGGAAATACCCATGGTATAAAGAAAACAAAACAAAATCAAAAGAAAACAAAAACCTGACAAATAGGACTGGGGAAAGGGCTATAAAGACAGTATCCTCATGATATATGCTAAATAACAAAACTATCCCAAAAAGACTCTGCAAAAAGGACACCCTGGCACAAAGACCATCCCAAATTTACACACAAAAATGTTAAGTGTCAAATATAGAAAAGGTCTTCTTCAAAGACCTCTGCCCAGTAACCGCCTTTGACTCTAGATAACCTCATCTCAGATGATAGAATTTTATGTTAATCTCATTAATTCCATGTTCTGATGCAATTTGTTCCTAGGGTTAAAGTTTCCACAGACATTTCTGCCATCTGATTTGAGCAACCCAAGAACGAGAAAAGCGTAGGAATGCAGAAGATGAAGACGATGGCTTCTAAATCACATGTAGTCACATAGAGTTGGCGTCACCTAATGTGTGACAGATGCCATGAGCAACAGTCTCCCTGAGGCATGTGACAGGATCTGGATTCCACGGAGGAGGTGACAGATGTCTCCAACCCTGAGTGTGAGACATTTAGTGTACTGGATTCTCCCTTCCTGTCCTTACCCTTGGGAGCTCTCCTGGGACAACCAAGAGTTCTGCTAGATCTTCTTTCCACTCCCTGTGGGCTTCTTTACTCAAACTTCTGGTGAAACAATCACTTCCTCAGAGCGTTAAGTGGGGCATAAAGTAGCCTGAGTAGACTCAACTCAGGAGGTGCCACAGGTGCCACCAGGAGATGTGGCCACCAAGGAAGAATCGATTCCTCTTCACAGCTTCCCCATCACCCTACTCCAGAAAATCACCTGTGGAGACAGAGACATCCCTCAGAAGAAACC
>NW_007254060.1:0-883 GCF_000164805.1 Carlito syrichta | reverse complement strand
TCCACTTACTTGAAAGTTTCTAATATATAGTTTGCAATCTTATATGTGCATTTCTTCTGCCGCTTCCAACTCTGGCATATTAACCTGTATGAGTCTCTGCCACATTTTACCATTCCACTGTCCCATGGTAGAAACTCATTTTGTCACTGAGTCACCAATACGAATATAATAGCCCTTTATGGACCTATTGGGAAATTTCTAAACTAACTTTCACCTTTTTCTTTTCATGAATCTCATGAAAATGATGATCAGACATATCCTTTGTATTGGTTTCTCCTGTTTTGTCCTTTCAAATGTTCTGTCTTCTTTCAAAATTATTCTGAGTAATTTTAAGAGAGAAGCTAAAGCAAATGTATTACTAGCCCTTCACTGACTTTCTTTTGCTTAATTTGTGTCTGGAGTCTTAATTCCTTCAATCTAGAAACCAGAAAAATGGTACTAATTGAATTTGTCATTGCCCTAAATGACCACCAGTTTTACAATATATGCCTACTTCAGATATGAAAATGGAAAAAGACTTACCTTAAAGTTGATTAAATTCAGATATCCACCTCTGTTTTCAATGCTTAGTGTCATATTTTGTTCACTTCTTGTAAATAGCAAAGAAGTTAGTATTGTCAATTTTTAAACATATCAATATGATTATATTTGCCTTTTCACAGGGTAGTTCAAAATATTGAAAAGATTGTGTAAGTAAGAAAATCATCGTCCCCACTCCTCTCGTTTCTTTAAGGTGCGATTTTCCATAAATGATTTCATCTTCTTGCCTCACCTTTTAGTTGTCCCTACAGATTGAGTGGTTATTTGTGACAGAAATCATGTGAAGGGTATTTTCTGCTTTATCTTATTTAGTTCTCGACGAGAAACTGTAACACAGAGAACA
>NW_007254059.1:2614-4095 GCF_000164805.1 Carlito syrichta | reverse complement strand
TTTAATTTTTTAAAATGTGGGTACAATTGAAAGTTATAAATACAAACATTGATTATGTAGGGTCCCTGGTTGATGAGGTATGCCCCTCCTCTCCTTAGCAGTATCCCTCCACTTCCAATCTCACCTCTCCCCCTAAACAGTTTTTCACGACTGCCAATCACTTTCTTACAGCACTATAAGTGATTAAGTTCAGCTCATGAGTGAGAACATATGGAACTCTGTTTTTTGGTTTTGTGATAAATCACTGAAAATGACGTACCACATATCCATCAAACGTACTGCAAAATCCCTATATCTGTCCTTTTTTATGGCTGCATAATATTCCACTGTGTATATACTACTTTTATTTTATCCATTCCAGCTTTGATGGACAACATGATTTTTACCATGTTTTATTGCAATTGTGATTAGAGCTTCAAAAATCATACTCGTGGTGCTATCTTTGCTAAAATGATTTGAGTTCCTCCAGGTATATTATCGACAGGGGAATTACTGAGTCACATGGTAGGTTAATACCTTGTCCCTTCACAAACCATCACACTGTTTTCCAAAGATGTTGTTCTACTTTTCAGTCCACATGCAGTGTAGAAGCATTTATTTGATCCCAAATTCTTACCTGCATCTGATATTGTTTATTTTATTAATGATGGACAGTCTTACAGGGGGTATGTGGTATTTCAAAGTGGTTTCATTTGAATTTCTTTGATGGTGAGTGAGGCTGTGCAATTTTCATGGGTCTGCTGGCTGTCTGTATCTCTTCTTATGAAAAGTGTCCAATCACGTGTTTTGCACACATTTCAAAGGGAATGTTTGTCTGATTTTTCTGAGTGTTTCAGTTTCTTGTAGAACCTGGATGTTATACCTTTCTACAGAAACATATCTGGAGAATCATTTTTCTCATTTTGTTTGCTGTATCCCTGCTCTTCTGATGGTTTCTTTTGTTTTGCAGAAGTATATTAATTTGATGAGATACCACTTGTCGAACATCCTTTTTAAGGCATGGGTATTTAGGGCTCTGAAGAGGAATTATTTTTCGGTTCCAGTTTCACTAATGGTGTCTCTTGCGTTTTCTAAGATTAATATAACTTGGTGTTTTACGCTTAGGACTTTGATCCATTTAGAGTTAATGTGTATGGTGATAGATAGGGGTCCTGTTTCAATTTTGTTCATGCTGTAAGCCTGTCCCCAGCACCATTTACTGAATACTCCATTAACTCCATTAACCAGTGGGACTTGGAGTTTTTTCAAAGATGAGTTGGTTGAGAATTTGAGGATTTCATTCCCTGTTCTGATCCACTGGCCTGTGGACCTATTCTTGTACCAATACCAGACTATGTTGGTTACTTTAAATATATATTAAAGTTTGAAGTCTGGAAATGCGATAACTCCAGCTTTGTTTCTTTTGATGAGATTCTTCTGGCTATTCATGATTGTATATGGTTTCATATGAATTCTTTATTGCAATTTCCCAGGTCTGTGAA
>NW_007254059.1:0-1159 GCF_000164805.1 Carlito syrichta | reverse complement strand
TCCTTGCAGTATCCCTCCATTGCCTCTCTCACCACTCCCTCTAAAGATTTTTCCACTATTGCAAATCACATTCTTATATCACTATAAGTTCAGCTCAAGAGTGAGAACATATGGAACTCTGTTCTTTGTTTCTGTCATAAATCGGTGAAAATGACCTACCTCATATCCATCAAATGTTCTGGAAAATGCTTCTATCTATCCTTTTTTTATGGCTGCATAATATACCAGCGTGTATATACCACATTTGCTTTATCCATTCCAGCTTTAATGGGCAACATACTTGGTACCATGTTTTGTCTTTGTTTTTTTTTTTTCAATTGTGTTTAGAGATGTAAAAGAAAATACTGGTGCAGGTATTTTTTTGGTAAAACGATTTGGGTTCCTCCAGGTATATTCTTTACAGCGGAATTACTGAGTCACATGGTAGGTCAATATTTTGTCCCTTTACAAACCACAACACTGTTTTCCAAAGACGTTGCTCTACTTTTCAGTCCACATGCAGAGTAGAAGCATTTATTTCTTCCCAAATCCTGACCTGCATCTTTTATTGTTTGCTTTATTACTGATTGCCCGTCTTAAAGGCAGTATGTGGTATTTCAAAGTGGTTTCATTTGCATTTCTTTGAGATTGAGTGAAGCTGAGCAATTTTCATGTGTCTGTTGGCTGCCCATATCTCTTCTTATGAAAAGTGTCCAGTCAGATATTTTGCACACTTTTCAAAGGGAATGTTTTTCTGATTTTTCTTAGTGTTTGAGTTTCCTGTAGATCCTAGAAGTTATACCTTTTTACAGATACATAGGTGAAGAATCGTTTTTCCCATTCTGTTGGTGGTATCGCTGCTCTTCTGATGGTTTCTTATGTTATGCAGAAGTATATTAATTTGATGAGATCCCACATGTCTAACTTACTTCTTAAGGTATGTGTATTTAGGCCTCTGAAGAGAAATCGGTTTCCGGTTCCAGTTTCCCTAAAGGTGTCTCTTGCGTTTTCTAAGATTATTATAATTTGAAGTTTTACGTTTAGGTCTTTGATCCATATAGAGTTAATGTGTATGGTGATAGATAGGGGTCCTGTTTCAATCTTGTGCATTTTGTCAGCCTTTTCCCAGCACCATTTACTTTATATGTTTTCCATTACCCAGTGTGTCTTGGAGGTTCTG
>NW_007254058.1:2234-4314 GCF_000164805.1 Carlito syrichta | reverse complement strand
CTTTAGGACTTTGAAGATAGGGCTCCAAGCTCTCCTTGCCTGCAGGGTTTCTGCAGATAAATCTGCTGCTATTCTGATTGGTCTTCCATGGTGGGTGATCTGGCCTTTTTCTCTTGCTGCCTTTAGGATTTTTTCTTTTGTGCCTACTTTATTTAGGCGAATTATTATGTGTCTAGGAGTTGGTCTTCTCATTTGTTGTCTTGCGGGGGTTCTCTGAATCTCTTGTGTTTGAATTTTTGTATCACTGATTAGATGAGGGAAATTTTCTTGAATGATCTCGTGGAAAGTTTGTTCCAATGTGGTCTCTGTTTCTCTTTCTGCCTCAGGGAGTCCGATTATTCTTAGGTTAGGCCTCTTGAGGTAGTCACTCATCTCTTGAAGGTTTTGTTCTGTCTTTTTTAGCTTATTTTCTGTGTTTTTAGGAGTTTGGGTTATTTCTATATTTTGGTCCTCAAGCTCTGAGATTCTTTCTTCTGCTTGGGTAATTCTGCTTTCCATGCTTATCAATGTGTTATTTATTTCATTCACAGTATTCTTTATTACTGTTATCTCAGATATCAGCTCCTTCCTAGTTTCTTCTTGTGTCTGCTCAATTCTTTTTAATCTCTCCATTATTGTTTTGATATCTACATTTGCATTTTGAGACCCTTCATTCTTGGGACTTTTCATTGTTTGTATTCCAAAGTCAGTTTTCTCAGTGTCTGCTCTCCCAGGCGTCTGGGAGAGACCCATACTCTTCTTTTGGTTTTTCTTCATTTCTGTAGATTTTTCTCCCTTTACCCCTTTCCCTCCCCCTCTTCAATTCTGTTTTTGAGGGAAGGTGGGGTTGCTTTTATTTCTCTTCTGCAATGACCTGTTCTTCCTTATGAGGGTCTTCTGGTTTTGTTCACTTTTCCCTCTGCTTTACAGTCTGTCTATTCAGCAGTTTGCAGTCTTGGTCCATTCAGAGAATCTCACCAGTTCACCTATGCCATCGTCATCTTGCCCCGTCTCGATTTTAATTTTCTAAGTAGTCATGTGAGTAAGCAGGACAGATTGTATTACTTCCATTTATAGGTGTACAAACTGAACCAGGGAGTTGATTCTCATACCCAAGATCAGCTGGTGAGAGAATGGAGCTGTAGAGTAAGAACTCAGGTGAGCTGGTACTCAAGTCTTCTCTCTCTCTATCCTTTTTGTAGAAAGCCACATGAGACACTGTATCTCTTGATAAAACTAGGATAAAAACCAGGTGAGTACTCTTTCTCTCTAAGGTGGATTAGATCTTTATTATAATTACTGATGTTAGCTTTATCATCAGGTCTGTAACACTGGGTTAGAGATTATTGTTGTGCATATGGTGGTCATCAGTACATGGCTGCACCCACCCAGCCACTTACCACACACACTTGTACAGAATGTGACCTTGCATAAGGTTTTAAGCCATGGAGAGTTAGTCCACAATATTTAAGATTTTTCTCAAGGACACTCAACACTGTAGTTCACTATGGTTTAGAGTCTGCTGGGTATGAATACATTTTGTTGTTCTTTTTTCACTTCTCTTTTGTCCTGAGCTGTATTTTCTGCTGTATTTCACAGCATCCTGAGCTTCTGTATCATGGTTATCTTTGTAATCTCCTATGGAGTAGATACTGATTATGAGACTAGACAGTCATGGAGAAAGTGATCCAATGTGATATCTGCAGCAAAGTCAGCTTGAATAGAAGCACTGAAGTCTTCACCCTCAAGAATAATTGAAGAAAGACCAGGAGAAGCTAGTCTAATCACTGCTAAAAATATTTCCGTGTCCCTTACATTTTTTCTACTTCTATTATTTTCTGAGTGGCATTATTTCCTTTTCTCCTGTGTATACTGATACACTATGCAGCCTGTCATGTCTGCCCCATTGGAAAAGAGGAGACCAGAGTTATCTAAGACTAACCTAATTGTATATGTCAACATCTCCCTTGTGAAATATCATTTGGTTCAATAAGAACTCTCATAGTGAAACTTAAAGGCTCACTAACATCTGAAAACCTGACTCTGAAATATCTCAAGAGCTCCAGAGTAGTTTCAGCATGACATAGAACTGTATTTAGGA
>NW_007254058.1:0-1975 GCF_000164805.1 Carlito syrichta | reverse complement strand
GTGGGGGCTGCCATGAGGGGAACACAGTGGGTGAAAGTGGTTGAGGCAACTGCAGCTACAAGAACCACAGCTGTGCCTGTGCCTGAAAGGATGGGAGGCACAAAAGGGATGGAGGTTGAACACAGTAGTGGCTGCGAGGCTCCACAGATTGCTTTTTGTTTTGAACATTACCATTTAAAATGTTAACAATAGGTTGCCTATTTCAAGCATTAATGGACTCTTGGACAAAATAAAGTCAAAGCATTGCTTAACCCAAGCAAGAGCTCAGTCGGCACTTGGAGATTCTCAGCAGTGACCATTAGGCCCTTCCCAGGACTCTGTTTCAAGGCACACAGTTGAAAGGCAAAAAAATGTACTCTCCTTCAGGTTAGATCCCAAATATGATACACAGTAACTCCCTCCCTTCCACCAGAGTTCCAGCATCTGTAGGAGATGCTTTGCCAACCAGGTTTTAAGATCAGATGGTTCCATGTTTGTATACTGTAACTGGTAGGATTCTTTTAGACATGCTCAACTAGGTTCAGCTTTCTTGAAAAACATGACTCCTCAACATGGGTGATTCCAAAAGGGTCAAGGGATGAACAGGAGAAGTTCAGAGAGAAACTAGTTCTTTGTACCCTCCTCTCAAGATACAAAGCTCATTTCCTTAGTGGCAACACTTAAGCTCCACCTGAACTTGCAGAAATGACCAGAATCTCACACTAGAATATGCAAAGCCTGGGAATGCAAGCAACAGAGGACATATCACACTTCTAAGCAGAAAGAGATAATTAGTGAGGGAACTCCTTGCATTTTGAGAATCATATGTCAGGTTCCACCCCAAGATGATAGTGATGCTTGGTGAAGTTTCCTGAAAAAAGTGAAGATGAATCAGGATTGCTACCTTCCAGTTGGGCTGGTATTCAACCAGTACAGACTGCCAAAATGTACCATTGTAAACATTGCAGAACTTTCTTACTGGTGGGTAATGGGTCCTTGAGTGTCTCCTTTCACTTCTTGGGGCCCTCCCCTGACCCAGAGTTCCCCAACATCAAGCATGAACACAACAGCAAATCCAGTAAACACCCCATGCTTTGCTCTGAATCAGTCTTCATTATTTCTAATATCACTCCGCTATCACAACAGATTATAAAAGCTGTTAATTCTGTTTGTTTTGGAGGCAGAGGCCTTCCAAGAACTTTTATTAATGTTGTTTTAAGTATATGCATATTTGAGTTAAGACATGGAAAGCTCATAGACTGGTGCCTGTTTATAGCAGCTGTTCAATAAATATCAGTTATTATTATTCTAATTAAATTTGATGCATCCTTTATTTCACACCAAACCTTTTGTTTACGGGTGTTAGTGGGAACTGCCAAATCCTCATTTTCCAGTATTTTCCTGTGTGAATTTCACCAGCCTCATATTTAATGTGAGGAGATATATTCAATCTCCTTATCAGACTGATTTGCATCAGTTAGTTACCACACTGTTTCCTGGGAAATCTGACCTCAGGTTCCATTGAGATTGGTGTTTTTGCTTTGTTTTGCTCTTTCTAATTTTAAGTAGTATGACCTTGGGCAAATCATTGAAAACCTTCTCTCAGTACATTGGCTTCTTTGTCTGCAAAATTCTGCAAACCAGGCCTCCTGAGAGAGATGGAAGGGTGCTCTGGCAGTGGTGTCCTATTGGGAGGAACAGCCTGGCTCCAGTGCAGGCTCTGCTGAGACCAGGAACTGACCTGCCCTCTTACAGGTTACCAGGGAAGCTGCTCAAGAAAGGCCACTGAGGGAATGCAAGGCTAGGGGTTCCAGGATGAAGGACATCTCCATGTACAATGGCAGATTTTTACTTTCTGCCTTACAGTAGGTTAAGTCTTATTCAAACCTTTTTTCCAATGCAGTAGAGCAAGGCAGGTGTGAGTGATTAACCTTCCCTTGCAAATGCTTAAGCAATCAAGCACTGATCTCTCCACAACAAAGGGTACTCTACATGA
>NW_007254057.1:4239-5055 GCF_000164805.1 Carlito syrichta | reverse complement strand
GATCTGCTAGTTCTCAGTGACAGACAAGTCAGAATCTAATCCCTCAGGTAGTAGCTAAAAGTGTTTAGGGGGTAGATGTGTAGTTCAACTCCTACCAGAGAGAAACTGGGGGATTGATTTTATTACCTGAGTGAGCAGAGTATGGCAGGAGTCACAGGAAGCTCCTTTATGACTGTTCAAGTTTTCTAGGAACTAGTGATAGCCTGTCTTTCCAGCTCCATCAAACAGATAAGTTATTAGATGCAGAACTTATAATGACACCTGGGAAAGTCAAGGTGCCAGATGTTCAGTCTAATTCCAACTAAGGAGAACCTGGGAGCTTGGGTTCACTCTGTGCTGAGCCAGAAGAGATGAGTCATGGGCGATACTTGTGTGGCCATTAAAACCACTGCTTTTTTTCTGTGGTCCCTGCATGAATGACTAGTGAATACTCGGCCAACGAGCTCCCAGGTAAGTTAGAAGCCAGACTCTCAAAGTTTCCCTGGAAAAGTTGAAATGCTGTATGTGTGGTCCAAACCATTTGCTCCTCAGAGAGAAGCTTGGAGTAGAAGGTTCTTTTCTGATTGTGTGGTCTGTGCTAGGAATGAGGTTTACAGCCATGGTGCGCTTCAACTTTTCCTAAAAATTTTGATGTGAATTTTTGCTCACTTATCTGGTATGCCAAAATCTCTTAACCAGTTTTTGGATTTCTCACAAAGAAAATGGATATGTAGCTGTATATTCAGTGTGTTCACGGGGAAAGAGTCTGGAGACTCCAATATTAGTCATCTTTTTGGTGTCATCTTGCTGTCAGAAAGTTGGGGTTCTAGAATTTCA
>NW_007254057.1:0-801 GCF_000164805.1 Carlito syrichta | reverse complement strand
AAAACTGTCAAGTTACTTCAAGTTACTTGCTGAGGGAGGGGAAAAGTAAACACTTTGATATGTCCAAGAATTTTTCTTTACAAAAGTCTACTTTGCAGGAGAAATGACATTACAGAGCCTTATCCAACCTGGGAATAGGGCAATTATGTGAATTCAGCCTGTCTAGCCTTTCTGTCTCACCTAAAGTGATAGGAAAAAGTGAAGAAGAACTTGTAAAGGCCAGAGCCTCAGTACACAGGTCCACTAAAAGACTGAGATTTAATCATAGGGTTATAGAAAACTTAATCTCCCCATACCATAGCACCACTGCAATGATTCCCCAGTAAAATAACAGTAGAATGCAATTGAAAAAGCTGCAAGGCACAGGCTCTAAAAAGGAGTTCTTGGGACAACCCAAAGACAAGAGAGAAAATATAAGAACACTGAAATAAATTGAAATCTATACCACTTATACCAACAACAAAAATTAAAGATAGACCAAATAAAACCTCATATTACCTAATACATCATGTCAAGCTTTAAATCAAATTGACAAGGCAGGCTAAACTTATAAAAACACATGTTGAAGAAGCAAAACATGCATGAGAACTAGGCTCAAGTGTGGACAGTACCCTCCTTCATGACATAACAATGGTGATTACTGATTGTGCTAGATATTGGGTACTTTATAATACACAATGTGCCAGGTTGTTCTGTTGTCAGCTTAGTTAAGATGGGACTGCATTTTTCTTAATGCCCATCCTTGAATAAATTCAAATGTGAGTTGGATAAAGAAAATGAGAGAAGTGAAGGAGCAGCCAT
>NW_007254056.1:3370-12249 GCF_000164805.1 Carlito syrichta | reverse complement strand
CAATACTATAGGAAAAAGACTGACAGTACTGGGAAACTATGGTGGGGGGAGGAAGATGGGATTAGCAGTAGCAAATATCTGTCTGGGAATGGGAAAACACCCCATATCAACAGGGTGCCTGAATGAAATGCAATTGAATACCTAACGCTTAACTGTACCCCACAACTTCATAATAAAAAATAAATAAATAATTTTTAAAAATTAAAAAAAGAAAGTTTCCAATATGTATATTTTCTAATCTTATATGCACAGTTTATCTGCTGTTCCCAACACTGGCATATTAACCTATGTGAGTCTCTGTCACTTTTTACCTCTTTGCTGACCCACAGTGCACACTCATATTGTTACTTAGTCACCAATACCAAATATAATAGCTCTTTATGAACCAATGAGAGACCTTCAGCAGGGGGTCCTTTTCCACCACTACACACTCCTGGCTGACTTCTCTCTTTACGAAACGGCAGTTTTGTAAAAGTTTCGATGACAAATTCCTTGGTACCCTCCTGACAGTCCTGATTTGGCTTGTTTTGACTTCTTATACCTAATCTTAACAAATCCAGAAAGGGCACCCATTTGTCTTCAGTTAATGGTGTAGAAAAAGATGACTTTAACATGGTTAAATTCCCAGGGCTCTCCAATCTCTAGGAATGAGCTGAATGACTGGTATCATTGCTTCCTAAGCATCTTGAACTTGATGGAGTTTATGTTGGGAAATAAAGTAATGTTGTACTTTATATCTGTTTTATCTGTGTGCATTTCATTCCTATAAATAGATCTATTCTTTGGGTTATCTACTTACAGTCTTTTCCAGTTTTTATTTCCATGAACCAAATGTATCTCCCATCACAGATGTTATTGACTTTTACCTTTGTACACCTGCCGTGACATAGGGCTTTCCTTCTGCTGACCACCCAGCCAAAGACTGCAACTCCATTGGAAAGAAACATTTTGCAATAAATCATTCACCAGCCTTTTCTTCAATCTCATGAATAAATTCATACATAAGGTCTAATACTGTTCAATTTTCAACACATTTCATAGTTTATTTTCAAACCCTTTTTTTGGCAAATATTGCAAAGCAAGGCAAACCATGAACCTTATGAAGTCCTCTCATGCAATGGAAATGCAATGTAAACTGTTATTGTCGTGTATTGTTTTAACTTATATCATTTTATTGTCTTTTTTTCTGAAATATTTTCAATCTATGATTGGTCAGTTCTCAAATGCTTGACTGTGGATCCAAAGGCCACAGCAAGTCAGGCTCCGTAGCTCATCCTGTAATCCCGTGCCTTTGGGCGGCTGAGATGAGTGAATTGCCTGAGCCTGCGGATTCGAGATCCACTCGGGCAGCGAGACCTCATCTCTACAATCAATCAAAAAATCAGCCAGGCGTGGTAGCACATGCCTGTAATTCTGGCTACTTGGAAGGCTGAGGCAGAAGGATTGCCGGAGCCCAGCAGTTTGAGGCTGGGGTGGCCGGGAGCAGCCACTGCACTCCAGTCTTGGTGACAGAGTGAGACTCCAACTCAAAAAAAGAGAAAAAACAAAGGCCACAGCAAGACTTCTTGGTTTGTGTCATGTTGAGACTAAAATGAAGACAGTCCACCCCGGTGGCTAGTGCTCAAACCGAGCTGGGCCCTACTGATTGACTGTGTCTTGCTAACTCAATCAGTGGCAGGGTGGGGCAGTCCAGGGACCCCGACAGGTGCCAGGGCATGTCTGCAGTCCCAGCTCTGGGTGTGTCTATAAGACCAGGATCTTCAAAGGCCACTGCGCAGCAACTGCCTTCCAACCTCAGATTCATGTTATCCTTTTTGTTGATCTTTGTAGTCAAGGATAATCATTTCAAAACAGTTATATGATTTTATTTATTTTTCTTATTTGTCTTTCCAGGTGCAGTGGATCATTCTTACAATCTCAGAATTTTGGGAGACCAAGGTGAGAGAATTGTCTGAATCCATGCGTTGGAGACCAGTCTGAGCAATTTAGTGAGACCTCATCTCTACCATAAATAGGTTTTTTAAAAAAAATTAGCTTGGTGTGGTGGCACATGCCTGTGGTTCCAGCTACTTGGAAGGGGTCCTTGGAAGGCTGAGATGGAAGGACCCCCTGAGCCCTGCAGTTCGAGGCTGCAGTGACTGTCAGCATGCACTCCAGCTTGGTTGACAGAATGAGACTCCAATTAAAAAAAATAAAAAGAAAAAAGAAAAACCATTGTCTTTCTTTACATTCCTGAACACACACATAGTTTATTATATCACACATATTTATATTACACTGCCTTATTCATTAATAAATATCATTTCCTTTTAAAGAGTCTCTCTTGTTATTAGGCTAACATGTCATAGAGTTTTTTGTCTTTACATCACTTTCCAAAGCTTCCCAACAAGATTAAGCTTTGAGCTGGGCTCGGTGGCTCAGCCTGTAATCCCACACCTTTGGGAGGCTGAGGTGAGTGGATTGCCTGAGCCCAAGGGTTCGAGACCTGCCTGGGCAGCGAGACCTCATCTCTACAATAAATAAAAAAATCAGCCGGGCGTGGTAGTGCATGCCTGTTATTCTGGCTACTTGGGAGGTTGAGGCAGAAGGATCACCGGAGCCCAGCAGGTTGAGGCTGCAGTGGCCGGGAGCGGCCACTGCACTTCAGTCTGGGTGACAGAGTGAGACTCCAACTCAAAAAAAAAAAAAAAAAAAGATTAAGCTTTATATGATAGGATTTTAATCCTTTTAAATTGATTGAGAATTGCTTTTGAGTTGAATACAGTCAACCAGACAGAAAGTGACTTGATAAGCACACTTTACAGGTGGTTTCTGTTTCCTGTATCATTGCCCTACTACTCTTCTGGTGTTATGTGTACCACCCAAGAAATGTTATTCAATTATTATCTCCAGGTTTGTATCTGGGAAAACCCAAATTACACATTGGCTATTTATCTGATGACTTCCCAAATACTTTTTTAATTCGATGGAAAATCCTTTTGGATATCTCAAGTACACACAATTGACTACTTGGCAAAAAACAAACCAAAAAAAGCCTTTTATTTCTTAATAATCTTTATCTCCTTTACATCTTCCCCCCCTTAATATACTGGATATGACCATCATTAAAATTTGAAAAGCAGTTATACTAGTTAACATTGTTTTCCTGTTCCAATACATGGGTGGAGAAGGTTTTCAATATTTCACCATTAGAAGAAATGTTAGTTGTGGATCTCTTACAGATATATTTTATCAAATTAAAAGAGTTTATATGTTCCAATTAACTAAGTGGTTTATATTAATAATGAAGAGATGGTGTATTTTTAAAAGTTTTCCTGCATCTGTTGAGATTATCATATGATTTTTCTTCTTTGTTCGGTTAATGTGGTAGATCATATTGACTAATTTTAAAATGTTAAATCAAATGAGGTCATGACACTTCACTAGATCATAATGTATTTTTTAAAATTTGTTGCTAGATTCAAATGCCAATATATTTGAATAATCATGCTAAATATTGGGTGATCAAAAAATAGAGGAGGGCAGGTACAGTAAGACATAAAATGGGCTTATATATATACACACATGTTGAGATTTTAAAAGATCTTCTCACGAAAGTATCTGTAACTCAGGCAAATACTTTACACACGCTAGAAGCATGTCCCATTTGGATCCACTCAAAAGTCTTAAGTGGTTAAATTTTCTTTCTTTCTTTTTTTTTGGAGGGGGTACAGTTAGGTGTCACTATATTGTCTAGACTGGTTTCAAACTCCTGGACTCAAGAAATCCTACTGCCTTGGCCTCCCAATGTTCTGGGATTACAGGCATGAGCCATTGTGCTCAGTCTGGAGTTTCACTTTTAAAAGATGAAGAGTTGTGGAGATTGGTGGCAATAATGGTGGCACAACATTATGAACTGCATGCTTAAAAGGTTTAAAATTGTAAATTTTGTGTGCATATACTATCACAATAAAAAATACACAGAAAACAAGAGAAAAGAGAAAAATTTGAGTGACTACCACTGCCCTGCTCCTCACTAACATCTCAAATTGTCTTTTAGAACACCCTTCTCTCCCAAGCTTTTCTCTGCAGGCAGAACAAGATTCTCACCTATGCTCCAGCATTACCAATAAGAGGGGGGCAATAATAAACCTTCTATTAACCAGCGTGCTCCAAAACAGCTTTCTCTTGACAAGTTCAGAAATGTGCTTTTTTTCATCTTATATCTAAAACTACTCTGTCTCTGATTGATTTTGACTCTTGATAATTTCCTCCAAGATGCTAGGGTTTTATGTTAATCACACTAATTTCATCTTCTGATAAAATTTGTTCTTAGAACTAACGTCCACATGCAGATTCTTATTATCTGGTTAAGACTGCCCAAGAGGCTAGAAGAATATAAAAACACAAAAGCTGGTGACTTCTGAATCACAGCTATTCTGTGACTCCTGCTGAGAGCCTGGATAGAACAACTTTCTCCCCTGTGTTCTGGAAGCCTGGGCTTCCACACTTTCATATTGCTTCCATATTGATTCCACATTGTCATGAAGGGACACTTGGAGAGACTACTCTGGCTGTTATGCCAAGCCAGGAATGCATTCACAGACCCCTTTTCCCTAGAGATGTATAAAGGTTTCAATTTGAAATAACCATTAATTGAACTAAAAGAGTAAGATTTACCTATACAATGGGATACTGTTTTGTGAATGTTTGTTCCTTGCAAAACTCATATTGAAACATAATCCCGCCTGCCACGGTGGCTCATGCCTACAATTCCAGCACTTTGAAAGACTGATGTGACAGGATTACTTGAGTATATGGATACAAGACCAGTCAGGGCAACTTGACGAAACCACATCTATACAAAAAATTTTTTTAAAAAAATAGCTGGGAGTGGCGTGTGGATCTAATTCCAGCTGCTTGGAAGAATGAGGCGGGAGGATCACCTAAGCCCCGGCAGGTCGAGGCTGTGGTGGCAGAGAGCATGCCACTGACCTCCATCCGGTGTGAAAGAGTGCAACTCCACCTTAAAGACAACCAAAACCAAAACAAAAAAGAAACATAATCCCAAAGCTGGCAGTATTCAGAAGGGGGGTCTTTAAGAGATGATTGGGTAATGAGGGCTCTTTCCTTTTGATGGATGAATTCATTCATAGATTGATGGATTCATGATCAAGGGAGTGGGACTAGCGGCTTTATAAGAAAAGGAAGACAGACCCAAACTAGCATACTTAAACCCTTCGCCAATGATTTAGTTTGAATGCTTGTTTATCAAAATCTCATGTTAAAATTTACTCCCCAGTGCTGGGGGTGGGGCCCAGTGGGAATGTTAGATCTGGAGGCGAGATTCCTCCTTCATCGATTGTTGCTCTGGGGTGTGTGAGTGAGTTCTCAATGTATTCGATCCCGCCAGTGCTGCATGTGCTCCGTGGTTTCTTTTTAGAGGCCGTTTGGCTCTGTAAAGCAGGCTGAAGTACAGTGGCACCGTCATATCTCACTACAGCCTCCACCACCTGGTCTCAATGATTCTCTCAACTTCACATCCCCAGTAGCTAAGACTACAGTCTCTGGCCACAAGTCCTGGACAATATTTATGTATCTATTCATTTATTTAGGAGACAAGGAATCCCTCAGTTGCCTTGCTAGAGGGCATGAGTGACCCCAGCTCACTAGAGGGCTCACCCACCATCTCCAGCTCCTGGATTCTAGTGATGCTTTTATCTCAGCTGCCCTAGTGGCTGAGACTACAGGTGGGTGCCAACACAACCACCTAGGTATCTGTTTTTGTTGTTGAGAGAGGTCTCACCTGTATTGCCCTGTCAGGTCTCTAGATCCCAGGAGAAATCCTGATACTTCCACCTCTCACGGTGCAGGATTGTCTGATGGGAGTCACCGTGCCCAAACTAATTTTTTTTTTCTTTTGTATGGTGTCAGGGTCTCGAGCAATCTTCTCATCTGTCTTCCAAAGTGCTGAGATTACAAGTGTGAGCCACCACACTCAGCTAGACCTAATTGTTGAAGTGCCTTGGAATGGGCCTGGCAGCTCATGTCTGTAATAGCAGCACTTTGAGAGGCCAGGATGGGAAGTTCTCTCGAGCCTAGGAGTCCAAGGCAATGGAGAGCTATGATCATGCCCGTGCACTGCAGCCTGGATAACAGGTAGAGGCATCTCAAAACAAAACAAAACAACACAGAAAGAAAGCAAAAAGCCCTATGAGCCAGGGCCCTGCCTCCTTTCTGCTTCAGGGCCACCTCTACAGCTTCCAATCCTGATTTACTCAACTAAAATCAATCAATCGATATGACAACTGGAGAAAAAGGAAAACATTTTAATCATCATGTGCAATTTCAACAGAAGAACCATTGCCATTCGGTAGATCTCAAACAAGAGTTTCTTAACCTATTAATTGAAGAGAGTTTTTCTAACGAGGAAACATTGAGGGTAATTCAGTAGAGCAAACCAAAGAATGATCTTCACGGCAGAGAGGCTCTTAGGCATGCAGGTCACAGTCCCAGTTCCAGAGGCCACAGGGGCAGTATGCGCTCCCCCACTGGGTTATCTCAGGCTCCTTCCAGGGCATCAGTTGGAGATGGTCAAGCTGTGGGCCCGCACCAAGGCTGCCATTCCTCCCCTGTGCGAATTCCTCCATACGGCCAGCCTTGGTTTCCAGCAGCTTGCGGGGCTGGCCTGGGCTCTGAGAGGATCCCTGGGCATCTCTCTGTCCACCTGCCGAGGTGGTGGCATCTTCTGGCTGATGCCAAACCCATCGAACCTCTTTGATGGTAGCCCCTGCCTCTTGTGGAGGTGACTGGTGCTCCGTCATCATTTTAGACGCTGGTTCCTGGACTTCTGCGTCTCGACAGCATTTTTGGCCCCTCTCAACTCCAGAAGCAGCTCCGTGCCTGGTGGACACCCAGCTCTGCAACTTGAAAGCACTGGCGTCCACTTTTCCACAGAACTGAGGGCATTGGCAGGAGTGGCGACTAAGCCCAGCAAAGTTATCTAGAGCCCAGGCCCAGGCCTGCTCTGGGTTCAGGTTGGGTGGCATGCAGGGCTCCAGACATGGCTGCCTCCAAGACCACTCTTCCAAAGCTGATGGGTGGAATTCCATAGCTTCAGCCTCCTAGTCCAGACCAGACTAAGCCAAATAGCTGGAGAAAGGGCATATGACCCAGTCCATTGCTGACCGCCTTCTTATAGAGCATTCTGTCTTGCATAGGAAGTAACACACTAAGATCTAATCAGGTGGGGATTCCCACTCATTATCCATGCAAATTGCTTCAGACGCTGACAGGATTATGGACAAGATTGTATCATTCTGGAAGGCACTCCTGGAATTCCTTGAATCTTTATGGAATCGGGCAGTGGAAGGTTGGGATGAGAGGAATCGCCCAGTTTTCGGCAGTTTCCATTCATACTCCAAAGTCTTTCCATTTCTGGCAAACATGGACACATCACAGTAATATATCTAATTCTCTTCCCATATCTCAGAGACATTGCCTTACTCTAGAGATGAGACTCAGTGAGTTTGAACCATAGTCTAAAACTATAAGGCTAGTTCACGATGGAGATGGACAGAAATCCTAGGTTCTCAAGTAAACACGTAAGGAGGGGAAATGAATGGAGGACCTAGTAGACTGGACTGAGGCAAAGAGAGTCCTGTGCCTGTTTAAAATGGTCTTTTTCCTCTTTTTGTCTGGATTATGTTCACCAAAGAAAACCTTAAACTTACTATGATTTCCAAATCTTCAGGGCAGACTGATTGAGTTAATGGCACATTTTCAACAACTTTTTTTGTTTTTGCAGGATACTTAAGTTTTCATGTATTACTGTACATACAATTAGTTGTTTTACCCCTTTGTTTAGTCCCCCTACTTCCACTGCAATCACTCTCATTAGCCATTTATCTTAAAGGTGTATCGTTTCCCTGGTATTACTATTTATTTCATTATGTATGTACGTCTGTACTTAAATGTAAAGAGAATTTTCAAGTTTAATGTAGGTATGAGTGTGCATGTCAAAAGAGTGCAACTTGAGGAATTGGTATGTATTAATAAATTGTTGCAGAAAACAAACTTATGAATAAACACATCATGTCACATAATAGCCCTCCCTTTTCATGGGGAGAATATGTCAAACGACTCTTTTAGCAGATTTCAATTATGTAAGGCATGATTGTTAACTACAGCCACCGAGCTGTACCTTAGATTTTCACAACATATTTCTCATAACTGTGAGATTATATCACGAGACTACCATCCCCGTTATCCTCATCACCCAGGCCCTGGTAATTGCCATGCCACTTTCTCTTTTGCGTATGTGTGTGTGTGAGTTTAACTTTTCTAGATTTATTGTTTTAGTGAGATCATGTGACATTTGTCTTTCTAAGTGACAGGATTACCTTTATAAAAAAAATAAAGAAATTTTAAAGCTGGTATTCCATTTGTGGATATATACCACATTTTCTTTATCTTGTGTACATTCTTAGATTTTCTTTATATTTCTTTGTTATTATGAATAATGTTGCAGTTTACATTGGAATTTAAATACCGTTGCAAGATCTTGATTTCAGGTCTAACGAATGTACACACAGGAGTAGGATTGCTCAATCATATGGTAGACATATTTATTACTTTTTTGATCTCCATAACATTTTCCATAATGACTGCATCAGTCTACATTTTCACCAGAAGTATGCCGGCATTCTCCTTTCCCCACATCCTTGACACCGTTTGTCATCCTTTCACAATAATAGTCACACTTTAACGGTGTATTTTGGTATCAATTATCGTGACGGTTATTTTGAGGTGTCACCTTGGCTGTATTGAGGATTACCTAGAGGTTTCCTAGAGCACAGGTAAAGTGTAATTTCTGGCTGTGTCTGTGAGGATGTTCTCAG
>NW_007254056.1:0-3123 GCF_000164805.1 Carlito syrichta | reverse complement strand
CCCTCGCCTGTACTTTTATGTGTATCTCCATCAATGTCTATCTCTATATATCCCAGTCATCCTGTCTCTCTGGGAAACCCTAATAAATTAGTCCTATGCTTTGTAATTTAATGTTTGCGTCCATATATTTTCAATTCACATTTAAAATATCTGGCTATATATCGTATGGCATTCAGTATTTTCTACTGATCTGCAAGTCTCTAAGATCATTATATGCACATTACTTCTGCTGCTCCCAACTCTGGGCTATTAGTCTCTGACCAGCCTCTGCCTTCCTTTACCTCCCCTCCGTCTTGCAGTGGACACTCAGATTTTTGGAGGTCACCAACATCCCACACAAATGGCTCCCATGAGCCTGTAGGACGTTTCCTCTGGCATATGTACCCATGAGCAGAATTGTCCCATATATAAACAATCTTGTTTATTTAGAATGAATGCAGCATTTACTCTCCAAGGATAGAGGCCGCGGAAAGAGTCTATGCACGTATTTCACGCAAATGCATTAACGGCTCAGTGTTCTAATGTTTCTCACAACCTGGGTATTCTTAAAGAAAGTGGTGGCCAGGCCACCTGACTGTCTGTAATCCCAGCACCTTAAAAGGCCGAGGCGAGTGGATTGCCTGAGTCCACGGGTTCGAGACCAGCTGGGGTAACTTGTCGAAATCTCATCTCTACATTCAATCAAACAAACAAACAAGTAGCCATGCGTGGTGGCATGCGCTTCTAATTCCAGCTTCTTGGAAGAATGAGGTGGAAGGATAACCTAACCCCAGCAGGTCGGGGCTGTGGTGGCAGAGAGCATGCCACTGACATCCAGCCTGGGCAACAGAGTGCAACTCTACCTCAAAGACAACCAAAACTAAAACAAAAAAGAAACATAATCGCAAAGGTGGCAGTATTCAGAAGTGGGGTCTTTAAGAGATGATTGGGTCATGAGGGCTCTGTCCTTTTGATGGATGTATTCATTTATCGATTGATGCATTCATGATCAAGGGAGTGGGACTAGCAGCTTTATAAGAAAAGGAAGACAGACCAGAACTAACATACTTAACCCCTTCGCCAATGATTTAGTTCGAATGTTTGTTTCCCAAAACTCTCATGTTGAAATTTACTCCCCAGTGCTGGGGGTGGATCCCAGTGCAAATGTTTAGATCTGGAGGCTAGATTGCTCCTTCATCGATTATTGCACTGGGGGGTGTGAGTGAGTTCTCGCAGTATTCAATCCCGCCAGTGCTGTATGTGCTTTGTGGTTTGTTTCTGATACCGTTTGGCTCTGTTAAGCAGGCTGAAGTACAGAAGCACCGTCATAGCTCTCCTTAGCCTCGAACACCTGGTCTCAATGATTCTCTCAGCGGCGCCTCCCCACTAGCTAGGACTACAGGCTCTGGCCACAAGTACTGGCCAATATTTATGTATCTATGCATTTATTTAAGAGACAAGGAATCCCTGTTGCCTTGCTAGCGGGCATGAGTGATCCCAGCTTACTAGAGGGCTCACCCACCAACTCCAGCTCCTGGGTTCTAGTGATTCTTTTATCTTAGCTGCCCTAGTAGATGAGACTACAGGTAGGTGCCAACACAACCACCTAGGTGTTTGTTTGTTTTTGTTGTTGAGGGAGGTCTCACCTGTGTTGCCCTGTCAGGTCTCTAGATCCCAGGAGCAATCCTGATACATCCACCTCTCATGGTGCAGGATTGTCTGACAGGAGTCACCGTGCCCAAACTAATTTTTTTTCTTTTTTGTGGGACAGTGTCTCATGCAATCTTCCCATCTGTCTTCCAAAGTGCTGAGATTGCAATTGTGAGCCACCACACTCAGCTAGAGCTAATTGGTGAAGTGCCTTGGGATCGGCCTGGCAACTCATGTCTGTAAGCTCACTTGGAGAAGCCAAGTTGGGAAGTTCTCTCAAGCCTCAGATTGCAAGACAATAGAGAACTCTGATCAAGCCCCTGCACTGCATCCTGGATGACAAGTAGAGATATATAATAACTAAACAAAACAAAACAGAAAGAAAGCAAAAACCACCATGAGCCAGGTCCCTGCCTCCTTTCGGCTTCAGGGCCACCTCTACAGGTTCCAATACTGATTTACCCAACTAAAATCAATCATTCGATTTCACAACTGGAGCAAAAGGAAAACACTTTAATCATCATGTGCAATTTCAACAGAATAACATTGCCAATGAGTAGATCTCAAACAAGAGTTTCTTAACATATAACTCATTATTTGAAGAGAGTTTTTCTAATGAGGAAACATTGAGGCTAGTTCAGTAGAGCAAGCCAAAGAATGATCTTCACGGCAGAGAGGCTCTTAGGCATGCAGGTCACAGTCCCAGTTCCAGAGGCCACAGGGGCAGTATGTGCTCCCCCACTGGGGTATCTCAGGCTCCTTCCAGGGTATCAGTTGGAGATGGTCAAGCTGTGGGCCCGCACCAAGGTTTGCATTCCTCCCCTGTGCGGATTCCTCCATATGGCCAGCCTTGGTTTTCAGCAGCTTGCGGGGCTGGCCTGGGCTCTGAGAGGATCTCTGGGCATCTCTCTGTCCACTGCCGAGGTGGTGGCATCTCCTGGCTGATGCCAAACCCATTGGACCTCTTTGATGGTAGCCCCTGCCTCTTGTTGAGGTGACTGGTGCTCCGTCATCATTTTAGTCGCTGGTTCCTGGACTTCTGCGTCTCGACAGCGTTTTTGGCCCCTCTCAACTCCAGAAGCATGTCCGTGCCTGGTGGACGCCCAGCTTTGCAGCTTGAAAGCACTGGATTCCACTTTTCCACAGAACTGAGGGCATTGGCAGGAGTGGCGACTAAGCCCAGCAAAGTTATCTAGAGCCCAGGCCCAGGCCTGCTCTGGGTTCAGGTTGGGTGGCATGCAGGGCTCCAGACATGGCTGCCTCCAAGACCACTCTTCCAAAGCTGATGGGTGGAATTCCATAGCTTCAGCCTCCTAGGCCAGACCAGACTAAGCCAAATAGCTGGAGAAAGGGCATATGACCCAGTCCATTGCTGACCGCCTTCTTATAGAGCATTCTGTCTTGCATAGGAAGTAACACACTAAGATCTAATCAGGTGGGGATTCCCACTCATTATCCATGCAAATTGCTTCAGATGCTGACAGGATTATGGAC
>NW_007254055.1:1968-2892 GCF_000164805.1 Carlito syrichta | reverse complement strand
GATTCGTGGTTACCACTTAGGAAGATGGCCTATAGTTTTGGGAGTGAGGACTCATATATGGAAGATTCCTTGTACTTCCTTTCCAATATGATGTGTAGTTTCATGTATATGATGACCTACATTACCCAGCTTCCTGCTTCACTCTGCAGGATACCCAGACAGTTCCTTGTGACCGAGATTTCTAGTTTTTTGGATATCAAGAGAAAGACGTCCATAATGTTTTTTTGGGAACGGAAAACCAAGATTCCTGGTTTCCCTTCAGTAGTCCTCCACAAAATGTGGAATATTCCAAACCCAAAACCCCAATTTTTACCTGCCCACCCACAAGAATTTTCTGTACTTTCCGGTCACCTGTATTGAGAAATTTTATACCAATAAACCTTTTGATTCTGAGGAATATGATCATGGTCGTAGATGGTCCCAGGAAACAGAAGGATTTTTGGGGCTTAATCCTTGATTACAACTAACAAGAGGACTAGAAAGATCCTGAGGATCTGTAATGACGGATTTAGCGTTTCCAGGGAGCAAGTAACTCTGAAAATGTAGGGATCCAAAAGCTCATATTGCTGATTAAACCTTATCAAAAGGCCCTTTAGATTCCGGAAAATGAGAACTCCTAAAACTGGGTTTCCTTTAATTCTGAGTAAGGTGTCCTGATTTTTCCTGTCGATTTAGATTCCAAATTCAGTATATCAAAAGACAGATGCCCAGAAGTTTCCTATGTTCGTGAATTCCATGATTCCTGGTTGCCATTAAAAGTACGTAGTAAATATTTGGCAAGTGCAAAACCCTTGTCCCTTCTCAAAATAAAAAGAGACAAGGTAGGGGAAAGATTACAGGGTTCAACTTAAGACCAGAGTTACATCCAAATTTGGCAAGAAGACTCTTTTTGTCCTGGAATCTGGCCTTAGTTTTTCTGAGAAA
>NW_007254055.1:0-1219 GCF_000164805.1 Carlito syrichta | reverse complement strand
TATTCAGGAATTTGAACCCAAGATTCCTGGCCCCTTTTCAAAGACACACTAAAAATGTGGCGACATAGAAGCCCAGATTGCTGATTATACCATATCAGGAGACTTTGTAGATTTAGGCGATAGAGAACTCCAAGAACCTGATTCCCTTTCCATTCTTAGCAAGATGTCCTGAATTTCCCTCTCCATGTATATTCCAAAAATCTGTGTACAAAAATGCAGATGCCCAGATATTTCCTAGGGACGTGGAATCCATAGATTTTGGTTACATTTTAATAATACGTACTAAATATTTGGCAACTGCAAAACCCTCGGCCCCTCTACAAGTAAAATACAAACGGAATTTTAAGGATTACCAAGTTCATCTTAAGACCAAAGTTACATCCAAATATGGCAAAATGATACTTTTTTTCCGGGAGTCTGGTCTTAATTGTCCTGAGGAACTTAAGGGATTTGCTCTACCAGATACCCGATTACAACTCTTAAGAAGACCAGAATGTCAGAGTACCAGCTCTGACCTATGAGGGAGGGTTAGGACCCGTACCAGAGAGTCGAGATTGAGAGAAGAGACCACTACAGGCAGTTCTTCTGGGATCAATGTGATCAGAACTGAATCCAAATTGTATTCAGACTCCTTCCAACTTATATATCATTTTCTGTACCTTCCAGCTTTGTGTTAATTACTTGCTGGGGGACTACAAATTCCATGATGTATATCACGCTTTGCAAACTATGCGTCACAAGACCATTATGAGACTTCCGCGTTCCAAGCAAACAATTCGAACTCCATGATGCCTGATTTGCTTCACAAAACTCACATCAAGGTCACAGGTGCACAATTTCAATACAGTTCGTTCAAAGTGTCTTCCATAGTGTTCAATAAATCATTCATATTATACTCTTTGTTCTAAACCCTGATTAATACAAAAACTTTCTAAGTTAACTGTAGGTTCAATTCAAGTTCACTGACTCCTAATATTTTTTAGCAATTGATATTATCAACTTAACACTATACTAGAATCTATAAGTTTACTTAAATGACTTAATTTTTATTTATTCCATTAATCTATTATGATTCAACATAGTGCCCTGTAATTCTATAACAATTAATTCAAAGCTTATTCCTTACTAAGACTTATATGAGTTTCATAAATCTAAACTTTAATTTTTATATGATCTAGTGATTGGACTTTAATACTATGCTATGACTTATTAAGCTAAT
>NW_007254054.1:0-8067 GCF_000164805.1 Carlito syrichta | reverse complement strand
TAATCATGACTTTTACAGCCACAGAATTAATATTCTTCTATATTCTATTCGAAGCGACTTTAATCCCCACACTAATTATTATTACACGATGAGGGAATCAAACAGAATGACTAAACGCCGGCCTTTATTTCTTATTTTACATACTAATTGGATCCCTCCCCTTACTCATCGCTCTTATTTATACCCAAAATCTTCTAGGAACACTAAATATAACAATCAACACTCTTATTATACCGAGCCTTCCCAACTCTTGGTCAAATAACATCCTCTGGTTAGCCTGCATAATAGCCTTTATAGTAGAAATACCCCTATACGGACTTCATCTATGACTACCTGAAGCCCATGTCGAAGCCCCAATTGCAGGCTCCATAGTCCTTGCAGCCATTCTACTTAAACTCGGAGGATACGGAATGATACGAATTACAATTATCCTAAACCCCACAATAGAACATATGGCCTATCCCTTCCTAATACTCTCCCTATGAGGCATAATTATAACTAGTTCCATCTGTCTACGTCAAACAGACTTAAAATCACTTATTGCCTATTCCTCAGTTAGCCATATAGCTCTTGTTGTTGTAGCAATCCTTATCCAAACCCCGTGAAGTTTCATTGGAGCCACCACTCTTATAATTGCCCATGGCCTCACCTCCTCCCTATTATTTTGTCTAGCAAATACAAGTTACGAACGAATTCACAGTCGAACAATAGCACTAGCCCATGGCCTTCAAACCCTCTTACCCCTTGCAGCAACATGATGACTCCTCGCCAGCTTAACCAACCTGGCCCTTCCCCCAACAATCAATTTAATCGGTGAATTATCCGTAATAATAGCAGCATTTTCATGGTCACACCTAACTATTACCTTGATAGGCCTTAATACTCTAATTACTGCCTTATATTCCCTATATATGCTAACCATAACACAGCGAGGAAAATACACATATCACATCAACAATATTAAACTTCCTTTCACCCGAGAAAATACATTAATAATTATACACCTACTACCCCTAATCCTACTATCCACCAACCCCAGTATACTGTAAATATAGTTTAAACAAAACATTAGATTGTGAATCTAATAATAGAAACCCAAAGATTTCTTATTTACCAAGAAAGTATGCAAGAACTGCTAACTCATGCCTCCATATATAACAATGTGGCTTTCTTACTTTTAAAGGATAGAAGTAATCCATCGGTCTTAGGAACCGAAAAATTGGTGCAACTCCAAATAAAAGTAATAAATTTATTCTCATCCTCCATTTTACTATCACTTACACTCTTAATTACCCCATTTATTATTACAACTAAAAAGTACGAAATATATACATACCCTTACTACGTAAAAAACTCTATCGCCTGTGCATTCATAACAAGCTTAGTTCCAATATTCATATTTCTATACACAAACCAAGAAATAATTATTTCTAACTGACATTGAATAACGATTCATACTATGAAATTATGCCTAAGCTTCAAGATAGACTATTTCTCCACAATTTTTATACCAGTAGCCTTATTTGTCACATGATCCATCATAGAATTCTCAATATGATATATGCACTCAGACCCCATATCAATCGCTTTTTTAAATACTTATTAATCTTCCTCATCACTATATTAATTTTAGTTACCGCTAATAACCTATTCCAACTTTTTATTGGATGAGAAGGAGTAGGTATTATATCCTTCCTCCTCATCGGATGATGATATGGACGAACAGATGCAAACACAGCAGCCCTTCAAGCAATCCTTTATAATCGTATTGGAGATATCGGCTTTATTTTAGCAATAGCATGATTCTTGACCTACTCCAACTCATGAGAGTTTCAACAAATTTTTATTACCACCCTTAACTCCAACACACTTCCCCTATTAGGACTACTTCTAGCGGCTGCGGGAAAATCCGCACAATTTGGACTCCACCCATGACTTCCCCACGCCATAGAAGGCCCAACCCCAGTTTCCGCTCTACTCCACTCTAGCACTATAGTAGTAGCCGGAGTTTTTCTACTAATCCGATTTCATCCCTTTCTAGAAACAAATAAATTAATTCAAACCATAACACTATGCCTAGGGGCCATTACGACCCTCTTCACAGCAATCTGTGCTTTAACACAAAATGATATTTTAAAAAATCGTCGCATTCTCTACCTCTAGTCAACTGGGCCTTATAATAGTAACTATTGGAAATAATCAAGCCCATCTAGCATTTCTCCATATCTGCACTCACGCCTTCTTTAAAGCCATACTATTTATATGCTCAGGATCTATTATCCACAGCCTGAACGATGAGCAGGACATTCGCAAAATAGGAGGATTACTTATAACCCTACCCTTCACTTCCTCCTCATTGCTTATTGGGAGTCTCGCTTTCACAGGCACCCCCTTTCTCACAGGCTTCTACTCTAAAGATGTAATTATCGAAGCCGCCAACACCTCATACACCAACGCCTGAGCCATGTACATTATAGGAATTGAGGACTCGTGTAACCCAGATTCTTTATTCTTCCTTAGCAAGAGCTCGGGTAGTTTCCTGTGTATGAGAACTCCTATTCCCCAGATTCCTGCTTAGAAATCCTGATACTTGTTTATGCTTAGCAAGACGCCCAGTAGATTTTTGGCATTGAGGACTCATGCAACCAAATTCCTTATTCTTTCTTAGCAAGAGACTGTGTAGGTTCTTGTATATGAAGACTCCCATTACCCAGATTCCTGCTTCGAACCCTTGATTCTTGTTTGGCCCTTAGAAAGACGCTCTGTAGTTTTTTTAGGATTGAGGATATGTTTAACCCAGATTCCTTATTCAAACTTAGCCAGAGGATGTGAAGTTTCCTATACATGAGGACTCATATTCCCCTGATTCATGCTTCAAATCGCTGATACATTTTTCTCCCTTAGTAAGAATCCCTGTAGGCTTTTGAGATTTGAGGACTCGTGTAACCCAGATTACTTTTTCTTCCGTAGCAAGAGGCCATATAGTTTCCCATATATGAGGACTCCCTTTACACAGATTCCTGCTCCATTCTCAACAATACCCGAGATATTTCCTGATGAATGCAGAATTCCACTTGTTTGGATATCAATAGAAAGACTCCCATATCCTACCTGGGAACTGTAATCCAAGTAACCAGATTCCCCTTAATTAGACATGCTAAAAATGTGGAACATTCTAAAGCCAATAGCCCAACTACCACCAGCCTGACCACCAGAAATTTCAATATTTTGAGGTAACCTAAAGCGAGGGATTTTGTCCCAAAATTCCAATTGATTCCTGGAGAACTGGATTATGGCCGAAGATGTTCACAAGAAACAAAAGGAATTGTATATCCAGATGCTCGATTACAACTATCAAGAGGAGCGGAATCTTCTTGGATCTGTAATTAGAGATTTTAGGTATCCACTCAGCGAGTAGTTCTGAAAAATGTAGGGACTTACAAACCCAGATTCCTCAATAAAATTATCAAGTGTTCATATAGATTTTGATGATTGAGTACTCCCTGAATCCAGACTCCGTTCTCATGCGCAGCAAGATGCCCTGATTTCCCAAGTGATCTGGATTCCGAAATTCTGCATGCAAATAGACAAATGCCCAACTTTTTCCCAGGGACGTGGAATCCGTGATTCCTGGTTACCGTTAAAAATATGTACTACCATTTTAGCAACCTCAAAAACCCCAGCCCATATCAAATACATGCACAAAAGGAAGTTTTGGATTACACGGTACATCTTAAGACAAGTGTTACACACAAATATGGCGAGATAATTCTTTCAGTCCTGAAATATGGTTTGGTTGTCCCGAGGAACCAACTGAATTGCAGAGATTGGTTCTTGGTTTGTATCAAGCAAGAAGTCAGAAGGCTGCTGGGAATCTATAATGACACTTGTCCTTTCAGTGTCAAGTTGCTCCAAAGAATTTGGAGAACTTGAAGCCCAGATTCCAGATAAGATTTTATAATGGAGCACTGTAGAATTTATGAATTGAGGCCTCCCGTAACCCAGATTCCTTTTTTATTATCAGAAAAACACCCGGTCATTTTCTGCTGATGTGAATGTCCAAACTCTTAAATATCAATACTCATAGGGCTAGAACTTTCCCAGGGAACTGGAATCCAAGATTGTTGATTCCCCAGTGAGAATACGTCCTAAATAGGTGGGAACCACTAATCCCATATTCTGAATACCAAAACGAATATCCAGCAGTAGTTTCTGGACTACGAGATAAATCTGAAGCCTGTGTTTACATTAACAAATGGCAAGATGATCCTTTGATTATGGAATCTGCCCTTTCAGGAACCTGTGAAACAAATGGACCATTAGGCCGGATTCTCAGTTAAAACTATCAAGAGGCGCAGCATGTTCCTGGGGATTGATAATACTCGATTTGTGGTAGGCATGTAGGACATTTCTCTGTATAATATGGGGACCAGGACTCCCAGATTCAAGATTAGCATTTAGCTAAAGTCCCTGTCGAATCCTAAGTATGAGCACTGTCTTAAGCTAGGGATAAGTTAGCATATGGCCAGGTGGTTACAAGGAAACCGAGTTTCCTGGTTCCTCTTTAGTAACACGTGTAGAACCTTTCAAGGGACACATTGACCCAGATGCCTATTTCGCTCTAAGCAAAACAACGAGATGCTTTCGGTTGACCTGGTAGTCCAGACTCTTGTATACCCATAGAAAGATGGCAAGAATATGCCTGGGGACGTGCATACTAAGATTCATGGTTCGCTCCCAAAAATACTTCCTAAAAATTTGAACACCTTAACCCAGAGTCCTACGTGTGAACAGCGGAGCCACAGAAGTTTCTGGAGTAGAAGGTATCACTGAAGTCAGGGCTTATATACAAAAAATCGGAGAGGATTACTTGTGTCCTGGGATCTGGCATCAGAGGTTCCTAGTATCCCAATGAACTTGTAATGCCAGATTCTCGTTCACAACTATCAAGAGTACCAGAGTGTTGTTGGAGTCCAGGAATGATGGATTCGAAATATCCACATAAAAAATAGCTCTAAAACATGAAGGTTGCTCGAAGCCCTGATTCTTGTTTAGCCTTAGCAAGACACCCTGTCGATTTTTGGGATTGAGGACTCATTTAACCCACATTCCTTATTCATCCTGAGGAAGAAGCAGTGCAGTGTCGTGTATATGAGGACTGCCATTACCCATATTTCTGCTTCATTCACAGCAAGACACTGAGACATTTCCCAGTGATGTAGAATTCAAGGTGTTTGGATAACAATAGTAAGACTCCAAGAAGTTTTTGGGGAATTGGAATCCAAGAATCCTGGTTCCCTTGTACAGGACACCCTAACAATGTGGGGACCTAGAAGCCCAGATTCCTGATTAAATCTTATCAAGAGGCCCTGTAGACATCTGCGAATGAGACCGCCAAGAACAGGGATTCCATTTTCGTTCTCAGCAAGATGACCTGATTTCCCCTGTCGATGTGGGTACAAAACACTGTATCCAAAAAAAAAGATGCTCATAAGTTTCCTAGGGATGAGGAATCCATGATTCCTGATTACCTTTAAAAATACTTACTAAACACTTGGCCACTACAATACCCTCGGCCCTTCTCAAAATGAAAGAACAAATGGAAGTTTAAGATTTACAAGGTTCATCTTAAGACCAGAGTTACATCCAAATATGGCAAGATGATACTTTTGGTCCTGTAATCTGGCCTTAGTTGTCCCGATGAACCTGAAGGACTTGTAGGGTCAGATACTCATTGACAACTATCAAGGGGACCAGAATGCTGCTGGAGTCCTGAATTGACTGAGTTTGAAGCCCTGATTCTTCTTTGTCCCATAACATGACGACCTGAGAATTTTTTCGTATTGAAGACACGTGTAAGATAGATTGCTCATTCTTCCTTCGCTAGAGGCTGTGCAGTGTCCTATATATGAGGATTCCCTTTCCCCAGATTCCTCTTTAAAACCCTGATTCTTGTTTAGGACTTAGCAAGACGCCATGTAGATTTTCTGATTGAGGAACCATGTAAAACAGATTCCTTATTTTTCCTTAGCCAAAGGCCACGATGTTTCCTGTAATTAGGACTATTAGCCACATTCCTGATTCTGATACCAGAATCTCTTTTCGCCCTTAGCAAGGCACCCTGTAGTTTTTAGTGGACTGAGCACATGTCTAACCCAGATTCCTTAATCTTTCTTAGCAAAAGGCCTTGTAATTGCCTGTATATGAGGATTCCATCTCCCCAGATTCACGTATCAAAAACCCTGATTCCTGTTTAGCCCTTAGCAAGACGTCCTGAATTTTTTGTGATTGAGGACACGTGTAACCATATTCCTTATTCTTCCTTAGCAATAGGCAGTGCAGTTTTCTGTATATCGGTACTCCCCTTACCCAGATTCTTACTTCAAAACTGGATTCTTGATTACCTCTTAACAAGATGCCCTGTGGATTTTTGGAATTGAGGACAAGTGCAAACAAAATTCCTTATTCTTACTTAGCAAGAGGCCGTGTAGTTTCTTGTATATAAGGACTCCCATTACCAAGATTCCTGCTTTATTCTCAGCAAGGCGCTGAGACATTTCCTGGTGACCTAGAATTCCAGTTGTTTGGATATCAAGAGCAAGTCTCCCATAAGGTTCTTGGGGAACTGGAATCCAAGATTCCTCGTTCCTTTTAAAAAGACCACCCCAAAATGTGCAACCTTCTAAACCCAATGTCCCAATTGCTTCCAGCCCGACCACAAGAAATTTCTGTAGTTTGAGGTAACCTGAATCGAGGGATTTTGTCCCAATATGCCATTTGATTTCTGGGGTACCTGTAGATGTTCCTGGGACACAAAAAGATTTGTAGGGCCAGATCCTCGATTACAACTATCAAGAGGACCGGAAAGTTCCTGGGGATCTCTAATGGCAGATTCATAGTATCCATGGAGCAAGTAGCTCTGAATAACGCACGAAATTAGAAGCTCAGATTGCTGACAAACCCTATGAAGAGGCCCTGTAGATTCTGGCGAATGAGGACTCCTAGAACTGGATTTAATTTTCGTTCTCAGCAAGATGCCCTGATTTTCCCTTAGTGATGTGGTTCCCAAAACTATGTATATAAATAGGCAGAAGCCCAGAAGTTTCCTAGGGCGTGGAATCCATGAATTCCGTTTACCCTTGAAGATACCTAATAAATATTTGGCAACCTGAAAACACCAGGCCCCTTTCCGAATTGAAGGACAAACGGAAGTTTTAGGACTACAAGGTACATCTTAAGAGGAGAGTTACCTGCAAATATGGCAATAAGAATCTTTGGGTCCTGGAATCTGCCCTTTGTTTTCCCGAGGAACCCAATGGGCTTGTATGTCCACATTCTCGGTTACGACTATCAAGAAGAGCAGAAGTTTCCTGAGAATCTATAATGACAAAATTGTCATATCCAAGAGGCATGTAGCAGGAAATAATGTGGGGAATTAGAAGCCCAGATTCCAGATTAACACTTAAAATGTGACCAGGTAGACTTCTTGGATTGGTGACCCACGTAATCCAGATTGTTTTTGTTCTCAGTAAGACTCCCGGACCTTACCTGGTGATGTGGAAGTAAAAACTCTTATATACCAATATTCATTTGCCCAAAAGATCAGGATGGCCCTGGAATCCAAGATTGCTGAATCCCCTTAAAGAATACATCCCGAATATGTGGGAACTGCTAATCCCAAGTTCTGATATCAATCTAAAATCCATTAGTAGTTTCTGGATTAGGAGGTAAACCTGAAGCCAGTAATTACACTAAAAACGACGGGATGTTACAGTGGGTTGTGGAATCTGTCCTTACAGCCTCCTGCAAAAAAAGCCAAGCAGATGGCCAGATTCTCCATTACAACTCAGAAGAGGAGCAGCTGGTTCCTGGTGAATGGTAATGACAGATCTGTAGTATGGATATAGGAATTAGCTCTGAAAAATGTGGGGACTGGGACTCCCAAATTCCGGATTAGCATTGGAAAAATCCTATAGGCTTCTAGGTATGAGAATTTCCTTAAGCTAGGGAAAAATTAGCAACTGCCCAGAAGTTTCCTGGTCACATGCAAACTGATTTTCCTTTTTC
>NW_007254053.1:0-27547 GCF_000164805.1 Carlito syrichta | reverse complement strand
CTTGAGCTACCCTGGAAAATAAAATTGTTCACTAACACGAATTTCTTTCTCCCGTGTTTTGGGTCCAGCTGTTGGATGTACAGGTCCTGGGATGGGTGTTGGGGGGTGTGGGGAGAAGGGGAAAGCTTGTGCAGTGTCAAGAACCAGACTAAGATGGGCCACGTGGAGGCTTCCTGGCATGGGAACATGGAGAGATTTGGCATCTCTGGTATATTAGAGGTTGCCCATGACCTGCATGGATGGAGGTCTCACACGGAGCTGCAGACATCCAGAGAAAAGGGACAACAACCCTGAATTCACCACTGGCCCTGAAAATGTTCCTGTTGACTTCCCTGACCCTTCATCCTCCTGAGTCCGGTTCAGAATCCCGGGTAATCTTCAACATCCCCTTTCTTCCTCTCCCTCATTTTCTGCAACAAGCAACACCTCTTACTCCCCATCCGCCTCCAAACGCACCTACTAGCCCACACTTTCTGCCTCCCTGGAGCTCTGACGATCCAGGCAAACCCATCATGTATATTTCAAGTCTGCACAAACCAAAAACAATCACCCTTTCTAGGAAGAGTATGCCCCTAGTCGGGGGGCGTTAGTTCTGGACTCAAAACACAGGAAGTGCTGGGCTCCATGGCTCAGCCTGTAATCCTGCGCCTTTGGGAGGCTGAAGTGAGTGGATTGCCTGAGACTGTGGGTTCGAGACCCATCTGGGCAGTGAGACCTCATCTCTACAATAAATCAAAAATCAGCCAGGCGTGGTAGCATGCGCTTGTACTTCCGGCTACTCGGAAGGCTGAGGTAGAGAGGATTGCCGGAGCCCAGCAGGTCGAGGCTGCAGTGGCCGGGAGTGGCCACTACACTCCAGTCTGGGTGATCAAGTGAGATTTCAACTCAAAAAAAAAAAACCACAGGAAGAACCAGAAGAGGCAGACTTAGCCACCACCCTTTCCTCAGAGCCTAGTACTGCCTCTACAGTTTCCCTTGCCTTGTACATCGTTGGATCCTGGGACTGATGAAGAGGATCTGATACCTCTCAAGGGGGAGACACTCCCTAGAGTGAACCTTTTACTACCAGCATTCACCCTTAATGTTCATAAGCTTTCTTTCATCAGATCCTTGATCTTGTGGACAGGTTCACCATGCTATCTCTGCTGCCGGTTTTTGGTGCCCTGGCTTCCTGAGGTTTCTTTGACGAGATATTTCTTTGGATGATTCTTTGTGAATACTAATACCATAGACCTCTGTTTGTGCTCAAATGATGAAATAAGAGAAGTTGTGCCTTCAGAGCACGTTGAGGTAATTTTTTTTTTCTTGACTTTCTCCCTCCAAGAAAATGGTTCACCAATTAGAAATTATTTTTTCTCACATGTGTTTCTTATTTGTTTTCGGGCTAGGACAAGACTCAGGGGAGCTTGTATGTTTATGCGGGAAGGGGATGGGAGTGGGAACCAGTAATTGGACAGGCATGGAGTCATGAATGGTGCTGGGCTTTTGGTGTCTTCCCTTGACTGAGCAGGGGACTGGTGGTGTGCACAGGGGTCGCCCAGGGGAAGTATGGCCCATCTTTAAACTTGCCTGCTGAACTCCAAGAAAGAGATCCAGCAAAAGTAGCATCATCAGGGAAGCACTGAGAACTCCACTTAGCCCAGGAAGTTCTTGTGCTCCTGCACCCAGAATCTTATTCTTTGGGAGCCCATGAGAGAAGACCTGTGACATGTATGCATCCACTTTCCTTTGTCCCCACCTCCTTGACCTTTCCTTCTTTCGTTGGTCTCCCCCACCCTGATCCATACACATACTAGTCAAGACATTTACTGTTCCAGGAGCCCTGAGAAATCCCAGCAGTATCCTTTCTTCCTTCTCTGACCTGTTTCAATACTTTTGCCTTGACCTAGGTGACTTTCTCCAAGAGCACAGGCTGGAAGGGAAAGGCATCATGAGGAAACCGCTGCACACCCACCCAGCTGTGTAGTGGGCTTTGCCTCATTCTATAGAGAAGGACAGCACCTGAGGTAGTTACCAGGAAGGATTACGGATGAGAAGGAGGCAGACCCAGGCTAGAATGTGTGTGCACTAAGCACTCACTTTCACGCCAGGAGGGCTGCCTTTTTCCCATGACTCAGCCTCCAATGTCTTCTCCCTACAGCCTGCACTCTTGTGTTCCAGAGTGTCAAGGGTGACTGAGATGCCTGTTGAGAGTAGCTTTGGCTCCCTGTGACCGTGGCTAGTCGAGCTGGTAGTTTTGATTGGAGTAGGGTGGGGTAGGCCCATGCAAGAAGGGTAGGCCAGGTAGGGTTGGAGGCGGGACTTGGCATAGGAAAGGGTAGCTACCTGTGATGAGATCTCAGAAAAGATGCATCCATCCTATGGGAACACAAATATCTCCTAAACTGGGTGGGGGCACTCAGGGCTACCCTGCTGGGTCCGTTGGTGCCAAATCTCTTTTATGGGACCCCAGCATGTGGACAAGTTTGAGACTGGATAGGATTATCCAGGGTGGTGCCTGTGCAGGAAAGTGTCCTCTCCTTCTGCACATACCAGCTCATCCCAGAAGAAGCCCCCCACAGCCCACACACCTTTCCCGACCCCACATGTGGCCCACTATGGAATAGCAGTCACATGCACAGACACGTATCCCCTCTTGCAAGTCTTCCCCCAATGTTGAGACAAAACATAGAATTGCACATCCTGGGACCATTTTATTATTTTATTTTATTATTAGGAGGCCCACTGAGCATTAGAGATCAGGAAGGACCGTTGACCCCGAGACCACCAGGATGAGTTCAGGAGCTATTGACCCCATTTCCTCCCCCTTTCTACTCAGCACTAACCAGATTAAGCTCCTGTGAGCTCAAAACATAAAAACTATGAGACTGGGATGAACACAAGCTAACTTTAGAAGCTCATTGCTCCCATTCTTCCACAAACTGCAGTTTTGGCTTTCACACAACTTATAATTCAAACTCGTATCACATTTAAGAGACTTAGTATTGGTCACAGGCGTCTGGGTCATGATCTTAGGATTTATTGAAGGTATAAGTTGTAGAATATAGTTTTACAAGACAGCCATTTTTTTGAAAGAATGCGGCTGGGTTACTTGCAGGTAGCCCACTGTGAACTTTGAACTGGGCCACATTCCAAACATTCTGGGATGGGCCACTTTTGTTTGTAAAGTAAACACTTGAGCTTCTATAGAATTGTTTAACTTGGCATAAATCAATCAGCTTAGGATGAAAATGGTTTATAGAATATGTCAGTCACAGATTAGGTTATACTTTGCTATGGGATTTTAAGATTATCATTTGAAAAGGCAATCATTGATTAAGTTTTCATGGATTAAGGTTTCTAGTGGGTGGGGGAGCACCCCTCCCACATCTGACTTTGTGTATAAAAGACCCGTTGTAATTCCCAATAAGACTCATTCGCTTCTGCACTAGACTGGAGTCCAGTCTCTTTCTTTCTCTCTTCTTCCCCCCAATCGACGATGCCGTCTCTACCTTTGGGGTACCCTGAACCCAGCTGAAGCTGGTCTCCAGCAATTATTTTCTTTTGAGTTGGAGTTTCACTCCGTCACCCAGGCTGGAGTGCAGTGGCATGCTCACGGCCCCTGTAGCCTTGAACTACTGGGCTCAGGTGATCCTTCCTCCTCCGTCTTCCAAGTAACTAAAACTATAGGCATGCAACATCACACCTGGCTAATTTTTCCTGATTTATTGTAGAGATGAGGTCTCGTCAAGTTGTCCAGGTTGGTGTCAAACCCGTGGGCTCAGGCAATCCTGTCACCGTGGCCTCCCAAATTGCTGGGATTATAAACATGATCCACTGCAACTGGCTGTATCCCCTATCCTGGTACCATTTTATTGAGGGCCAAGTCAAACGAAAAGTGTCTATTTAGGGTTCTGGAGGCTCAAGACCTCACTTGGCGTTGGAGCAAGCACAGACCTTTCATGTAAAAACCACCCTTGGGGAAAGAACTGACAGAGCTCCCTGGTGCCGTGAGGGTTCCAGCTGCCCTTTGAGCCACGGATCCACCACAACCAATAATCCGGGCATTGGGTGGTGGTCACCAGGAGCAAGGGGAGGTCCACACTGGGAAGGATCTCAGCCTACAGAGGTGTCTGGCAGACATTGTCTGTTCCAAGAGCAGGGCGGACTGGGAGAGAGAGGCTTCTGGAAGCAGTGTCGGTTGGGCTTCTGGCGGGCGATGGTGGCCTCTCCCTTTCCTGCTTCTCCTGTAGGCGCCGGCTCCAGCACTGAGGGCACTGGTATCTCCCTGGAGCGCTCTCCTGGACCGGAAAGTGACTGGATCCAGAGGTTTCCAGGCGCAGCTGCTGGAAGTGACTGCCAAATAGGGCCCACTGGAAGTCTCGGCTATTCCCAGAAAGGTCGCTCAGGTCAGGGCAAAGGGAGTTGGACAGGGTCTAACATACCCTGGGATCAGGGCTGAAGGCATCGGGGGTCCTGGCTCCAGAAATGCGGTTACCTGGGTGATGGCGCTCTGCTGGGAAAATACTGCTCCATGGAGCTATGGCTCCAAGTGAAGTAAACAGGGAAACCTGGCCCCCATTCTCCTGCTGCGGCTTTTTACTTTTTGTCTGGTCTAAAGAATCCATTTTTTTCATCCTCGGGATTAGAAATTATTCCTGTATTTTCTACCAATAATTTTACATTATTGCTTATAAAATGTATGGCCTTAATGGATCTACTATTGATATGTATGTGGTTTGAGATGGCATCTAATTAAATATTTTCTTCTTTTAAGTAGATAATTAGGCTCAATTTATCAAAGAAAAGTTAAACTTAATTTATCAAAGAGTACTTACATTTCTTACCAATTTGACGTAAGACTTACCTCTGTCTAATTAGCTAACTATCTATACTGTGTGTGAAATGAACATATAAAAAGATAGGCGAAAAGGAGAGGTCTACCTTAAATGTATACACACATATAGACTGATATACCAAAGTTCTATACAATTATGAGTTTGCCTAATGACTCTCAATTCTATTTCTGTAGTTAATTTATATTCTTCTATACCAATTAAACACTTCCTTAATTACTGTAGCTTCAAAATAAGTTGTGCTATCACACAACACAAATACTATCATCTTGTGCTTCTTTTATAGCCATGTTCTCTTTTATGCTTCTTTAACTCTCCTTTTGGTTGTAGAATCAACTCACTTTATTTCATTAAAAACTACTGTCAGAGTCAGGCTCAGTGTCACATGCCTGTAATCTCAGTTGTTTGGGAGTCCAAGGCAGGAAGATTGCTTGAGCCCAGTTACTCAAGACCAAGACAAAATAATGAGTCTTCATTTCTATTAAAAAGTGAAAGAAAAAAAAATAACTACTTTGGGAATTTGATTGCTTAAATGTATGTGATTGAGCTCAGAAAAAATACCCTCCAAAATAGGACTTAACAGTAACCTCAGAAATAAGTATTTTCTCTGACCTTTTTGTCATCTACTCTCTCAGTCCCATCCTTTCCCAAGCCTAGTTATATAAACTAGAACCCCTTTTTACTGAGGTTGTCATACAAATCGGAGACCTTGTTTCCCAAAGACTGTCATAAAACCTAAAAATATTTGTAAAAGCTGACCATAAAGAAATTATTTGACCTACTTTGATTCACTGTAAGTCATAAGACCCCCATTCCAGAGAGGACCCTGCCCCATACCCAGAAGGAAGAAATTCATGCTCAGAGAGGCCAAGAAGAACCTGGATAGAAAAACCTTGTTGATTTCCCTACTCAGTCTATTAACTTTAGATTATATCCTTTGTTGCAATCATATGTATCCATCAACCAGACTGGAGTGCAGTGGCATGATCCTGGTTTACTGCTAACTCCACTTCCTGTGCCCAAGTGATCCTCTTACTTCATGTTCCCCAGTAGCTAGGATGCAGTACACCCAACTTGTCTCGAAGTCCTGGGCTCAAGTAATGCTCTCACCAGGGTCTCCCACACTGCTGGTATTATAGGCATGGGACATCATTGCTGGCCTTTGTTCAATTATATTTTTACATGGCTGTTCATGCTTTCAATTTTTAATCTCAGGGCCTATATTTTGAAAAAGTCAAATTAAACATTGACCATTTGTCCAATAATCTTCTAAAATTACTTCTTGATTCTGTTTAAAAACTATTTTAAATTTCACATGTTGGGGTACTGAGAGGAGTGATGGCACCTGAGTATGTCGCCTAGACAGGAGGAGGGATCAGAATGAGGCAGAACCCACTATACAGCTCGGTGGGTGGGCAGCAGTTTTCTCATGCCCAGGGATCTGATGCCTTTACCCTCCACCCTGTGCTCTTGGAGAAGATTGCCAGGATGAGGGGTGTTGGGCGAAAGTTTTGGGGCAGGTCAGAGAAGGAAGAAAGAACAATTGCTGGGATATCTCAGGGCTCCCGGAACAGGAAAAGTCTGCGCTAGTAGGTGTGTTTGGAGCAGGATGGGGAAGGTCATGGAGGAAGGAAAAGCCAAGGAGGGAGGTGCAGAGAAAAGAGAAAGTGCAAATGTCATAAGGCTGCTGTCATGGGCTCCCATAGAATAGGAGTCTGGGTGATGAAGTATAATCACTTCCTGTCCAAGGTGGAATTCTTAGTTCTTCCCTGATGCTTCTGCTTTTCCTGGGCCTCTTCTTGGAGTTGACAGCACTCAGGCAAGTTTAAAGATGGGCTATGCTTCTCCTGAGCAGTACTTGTACAAATCACCTGCCCCTTGCTCAGACAAGGGAAGACACCGAAGGTCTAGCATTATTCATGACTCCATGCCTCTCTAATGACTGATTCCCATCCCCTTCCACCCTCAAAATACAAACCTACAAGCTCCTTTTCCCAAAAACAAATAATTTGGTGGACCATTTTTTTGGAGGGGGAAAGACAAGAAATAAATGACTACAACATACTCTGAAGGCACAACTTCTCCTATTTTATCATTCGAGTAAAAACAGAAGTTTATAATAATAATAAGTATTTAGAGAAATCATCCAAAGAAGCATATCTACAAAAGAATCCTCAGGGAGCAAAGACACCAAAAGTTGGCAGCTGACGCTGCAGGGTGAACCTGTCCACTGGGCCAAGGATCTGCTGACTGAAAGCTTAGGGACTTGAGAGGTGGATGCTGGTAGTAGGAGAAGAGTCACACTAGGGAGTGTCTCCCCTTTGGGAGATACCAGACTCTATTCATCAACCCAGGAGCCAATGGTAGACAAGGCAAGGAAGACTGCAGGGGCAGCATGAAACTCTGAGACAGGAGCAGTGGCTATGTCTGCTTCTTCTGGTTCTTCCTGTGCTTTGGGTCCAGGACTAATCGACCCCCACTAAGGGCACACATTTCCCTGCACCTGGATGGTTTCTTTTGGTATTTGGAGAGTTGAAATGCACATGATGAGTTTGATTGGAGGGTCAGGGTTCCAAGGAAACAGAAAGTGTGGGCTGGTAGGTGTGTTTAGAGGGAGGTGGAGAAGAAGAGGTATTGATTGCTGGAGAAAATGAGAGAGAGGAAGAGAAGGCGAAAATTGTAGATGCCCCAGAATCCTGAAGTGGGATCAGGGAGATGAAGGGTCGGGGGAGACAGCAGGTATGATTTCCGGGTCCAGTGGTGAACTAAGAGTTGTTGTCCCTTTGTCTCTGGGATGTCATGACAGCTCCATATGGGTAGGTGAGTGGGACCACCATCAACTCAGGTCATGGGGGCTTCCCATTGTGCACGGGAGATGCAAAATGCCTCCACACTCCCACGCCAGGAAGCCTCCAAGTGGTCCATCTTGATCAAGGTCTTGATAATGCACAGATTTCTCCCTTTTTCCTACACCCCTTACCACTCATCCCAAGACATGTGTGTCCAACAGCCAGACCAGAAACACGCAAGAAAGAATTTCATGTTGGTGAACAATGTTATTTTCCAGGATAGCTCAAGCAACAATTTACCCAGACCACACTGTGGCTACACCCTGGGGAGTCAGACCTGTCCAAAGACAAGGGTGTCAAGGGGGAGATCACTGTGGAAAGAGAATCATGGAATGCAGGATCAAGTCCCTATTTCACTGCTCCTAGAGGCCACAGGCAAAAGGTGCAATCAGGCCATGGTGTTCCTGGCTGCCACTGACAGACTTTGCTGTCAGGAAGCCTGGGGATGCAGGAAGGTGAGTGCCTGATCCCAGCAGGGGGATTCTGGGGAGGGTCCCTGACATCAGACTTGTGAGGATTAAGTCCTCAGCCTGGGAACCTGGACAAAGGAGCCAGGGAGGCAGTCAGGGAGCGCGTCGGCTGGTCTTCTCAGAGGAGGCAGCAGAATCCTCTCTTGCAGGTGCTTGTGACTTTTCCTGGGTCACCAGTATCATGTCTTCAACCAGAAGCTCAGTGGCCAGCACCATACTGACATGCAAGATGTTCCCACTGTGGCAGGGACGGTAACGTCGCTCCAAGGCATTGAGGTTCAGAGAAGAGAGACTCTGCACTGAAATGGAATGGTCCACCAGGGATGGAAAACCTGGATCTCCAGGCAGGAGGTCTTGGGAACCCTGGTGTTGACTCTGCAGAACCAGGAGCCTCCCTCATGTCGGCTTGAAAGTGCATCTCGTCTTTCAGTTCCAACTTCAGGTGATGAAGGGAATGGAATCCACAAGCTCGCAGCTCGCTGGTTTTTGTACTCCTCTGCCTGAGTAGGTGGTTCTACACTGAGGGAAGAGATCTGGGTAGTCACCAGAAGCCTGGGAGATAATTGCATTATAGGAGGACCCACCCCATATGTCAATATCCTGAAGGAAGTTCACCAAAGGTACACCTTAGTGAAGAGATTGAAGTAGGAAGGGAAAATCCCAAAGACCTCCTGAAATGAAAGTGAGACACTTTTGTAGAAGACAGACAGCTCTAAATATCTGATTTTACACCTCAAGTGTACTGGTAGTACTGCAGCGGTGACTGAAAACCAGGTTTGGGGAAAGGAGTGTATGTGGGAGGACTTGTGTGTAGTAGTGATGGGGTGATGTTTGGGATGATGGAGAGTGAGAGGAAAGCTGAAAGGAGAAAGCATGAGGCTGGACAGGAAAAATGGCCCTTCCTTAACAAGAAAAGATAGCTGTACATTCTTGGTAGGGACCATAAAAATAATCATTGTACTGTTTCCTTCTACTGAGGGAAATTGTGTACTACCAATTACCTACATTCAATTAATGTTCTAAAAGTCAAGGCAAACGAAACTTGGAATGATAAAAGAATTAGACCAGATGCAACCCTTAAACTATTAGACCACACAGTCCTGTAATCTTATTTCATATTTCTGCTTCCTCATATTTTCTTGACTCACTCCAATTCTCCTAATGAATAGTCCAATCTTTCTTATTGGAAATTTAATGTCACATTACTCAGTGCTGCCCACGTATAATAAGAGTTATGCTATAACTGGGTATCTACCAAGTTACCTGTGTAAAATCCTCTAAGATGGTTCATGGAAAAGGAAACACCAATGACTCTTAAGAAAATGAAAAGATGCTCAAAGTTTCAAAATTGCAAATAGCCACAGTACAATACAGTGTTGCTTCTATCAGATGAGTCAAGTTCAAAGATGACTGCAGTCACCTGCTGGGTTGGAGCCTACCAGCAAACACTGCTGGGAGATGTATGAATCGATGCAACTTCCATAAAGTTAATAGGGAATCTTAAGGGTGTATATTCCTTGGGACAGCGAGCTCACTCCTCCGGGGAGAGACTGAATGGCCCTGAGAAACAGGTCAGGAGACCAGACCACAGCCTCAGTGGCAATGAGCCCAGGTGGTCAAGATTTGTCAGAAATGCCAGCTTCCGTGATTCTGCCCCCAGTGTCCAAGTCAGGACCAAGCAGAGAAGGACCAACATGCTCTCAAAATCAATTGCCCTCACAGTCCTGCTTCTGCTTGGCCTCAGCAAGCGTCCCCTTGTCAGCAGCCTCCAATCAGAAAATACCCCAAACTGTCCCTTGTTTACCTTATGAAGGTAGGAGGCAATAATAATACAACCAAGAGGATATGTGTATCTAAACATAGAAAAGGCTCATTAAAATGTATGGCGTTATAGTCTTATGAGACCTCCATCAAATATTCAGTTCATCATTGATGAAAAGTTATGCAGCACATGACTGTAGTCAGAGCAACACATAAGAAACTCCAGCATGTGCACAAAAATGTTTCTTAAGATTCAACATCCATGGGGGGCATTCTGGGGCACTTAGTCCCGGCTACTAGGGAGGTTGAGGCTGGAGGTCCCTTGAAGCCAGGACTTGGAGGCTGCAATGACCACACCTGAGAATAGCCCCATAACACTCCAGTCTGGGCAAGGTAGTGAGACTTCTCCCGCTCTAAAGCATCAAACCGACACAAACATTCAACACCCTTTCTTCAATGAAAAAGCAAAAACAAAAAAATAAAAACTGCCCAAACTAGGAACTGAAGAGAACTTTTTTACTGGACAAGAAAGATGTCTTTATAAACCCTCAGCAAACATCAGGCTGAATGGAGAAATGACAAGCTTTCACTTGGAGACTAGGGAAAAGGCGATAATGACTCTTATCCCCACTTGTTCCACACCATGTTGGGATCCTAAAAGTAGGATTAGATAAGAACAATAAATGAATGACATGTATGGTTCAAATGTTTGTATCATCTCCAAATTTACATGGAAACTTAATTCCCCAAACAGCAGTAACTTGCAGAGGTTTGGCTAGTAAGTGGTGACTGTCCTGAATGGCAGAGTCCTCAAGAATGGGATTAGAGACCTTATAAAGAGGGTGGAGAACTAGTCAGGCTCCCCTTTCCCTCCTCCCTAGGTGAGGACACAGTTTTCAAGGCCCCATTTTGGAAGCAGAGACTAGGTCTTCATCAGACACAGAACCTGCCAGCACCTTGACCATGAAGCAGTAATGTCTGTTATTTTTAAATCACCCCATCTGTCAGATTTTCTTACAACATCAGAAAGTCACTAAGACAAGGCATAAGCTTTGTGAAAGAATGAACTCAGCATCTTCCAAGGATAATATACCTGAGTCTACAGGAAAGTCAAAAGAAACCACAAATAAGTTCTTAGAACTGATCATTGAATTTGGCAATGTTGCTCAAATAGGACCAATTACAAAAATCAACCATGCTTTTACATATCAGCCATTAGCATAAAATGCAGCTTAAAAAGAGAAACCACTTACAATGGCATGAAAACTATGACAGTACCAACGAAATCTGAGTGTATATAACAAAAAAATGATGAAACCTCTATGCAGAAAAGTCTAAATATCTACTGAAAATGATGGAAATTTGAAGTTCTAAATGCATGTATTGGGTCAGGCATGGTGGCTTATATCTGTAATCGCAGCACTTTTGGAGGCCGAGGAAAGAGGATCTATTGAAGCCAGGGTTCAAAATCAGCCTTGGGAACAAAGCAGCAACCCAACTCTACAAAAAATACATAAAATTAGTCAGGTGTGGTGGTGTGAGCCTGTGTTTCTACGTAATGGGGAGGTTGAGACAGGAGTATTTCTTGGGCTATGGTGTTTGCGGTTTCAGTGAGCCATGTTGGTGGCACTACACTCCAGCCTGTGCAGTGGAGTGAGACCACAAATCAAATGAATGAATGAATGAATGAATGCATACATGCATACATACATTTATAAATTGAAAGACCCATTATTTATAAATTGTATGTTCTCTTCAAAGTAATCTGTAGGTTTCATGCCATACTAATCAAAATTCAAAAATCTTTGTGAAATTTGATAAGTAGCTTCTAAAATATGTAGCTACATGTTGTCAGAAATAGAGGCCATTTGAGAAAAATGTTACAAGAGGGAAGCTTTGCTCTAAAGCTAAGATAGATAGATACATAGATTGATTGATTAACACAGGCAGGCATTGACCTAGGGAATAGATGGATAGAGCAGAGGAGTAGATTTGAGGGCCAGAGACAATCTACAGATACATGTAAAAAAATGTGTTGATGTCTTCTCAGGAAGTGTTTTCAGAAAAACTTTACATTAAAAAATGTCACCTCATCTTATACACACACACACTCACAATCACACACAAATCAATTTCACATGGATTGTAGATCTAAATGTGAAAAACACATAATAATTATAGAAGATAGTATAGAGAATGTCTTCATGAGTTTAAAATAGAGAAAGATTTTGAAGGTATGGAAATACTAATGAAGAAGGAAAAGATTAGGACAGTGACCTTTATTAAAATTATGAATTTGCATTCATACAAAATTCCATAAAGGGATGGAGAGGACCTCTCACAGACCAGGAGAGTATTGGCATATGGCATATGTAAACATATATCACCAAAGAACAAATACATGAATGTCTAATGAACTCAGAGGACTCCATTACAAAAGGAGAATTGAACTCTATAGAAAAATGATCACTGCAGGAAATGACCATTCATCTCCTCATTCTTTCAGAAATATTGAATGTCTCTGTACCAGATGTGCCTTGGAGAAAATCCAGACACAGGGACTACTGCTGCCTTCACAGACTAAGCTGCTTCACTTACACACATCTCCTCTCTAGGCCTCAACTCACCCTGTTCAGTCTGGGTGTCAGAGTGAGACTCCTACTCAAAAAAATAAAAAAATAAATATTCCCAAAATGTTCTGAATGCATATTATTCATGATAATTTGTTCTGTTAAGAAATCTGAATTCATTATTAAATTTTATGTTTGTTAAAAAGAAAAGAAGATGTAAAAGTCAGCATAAAATTAAATTTGATAGCATTGTTATATTTCCTCTTATGCTTTTTAGGAAAAGAAAACAGAACACCCAAAACTCTCAAGCAAAAAATATTTATTACAAGGAAAGTTAACCTAAAATTTGTTGGAAAAGTGAAGACAGATTTTTCACTGAATTAAAAATAATGATTCTGACAATCTTAATGCAAACTTGCTCCTCAAGGCTGAAACTATCAGAAAATGGAAAAACCTGGATCAGACAAGTACTATCTTCCACCACTGTCCTCTTTGGATGCTGAACATGTAGGTTTCTGTGTTGGGTATACATGCGCAGTTGGAATTTTAATTGGGAATGCTTCTCAGACTATCTGGGTTGCTGCACTGTGGCTGTAGAGAAAAAGGACACTTGTTCATGTCCCAGAATATACTAAAATGCAGAACAAGCATGCCATGCCTACCCTACACTGAAAATTGAGATCTCTATAGGAAGCATAACCTGGGTAATTGGACACCCCCCCACCAAAAAATAGGATAAACGCTATGTTGGGCATATGTCCTTGGCCAGTCTGCTACAACTCAAGACAGATAGCTTGGAAAGGAATGTTCAGAGGCAGGGAACAAATGGCATGTAAATTCCTCCAGTTGCAGCTGCAGCTGTTTAGAGTGGAATGACTCCTTAATGATCTAAAGAAATTGCTTTGGAACAGACGAACTTTTATTTAATACCCTGGAAATTTCAGCTTGAAATCTTTTCTGCAACTTCTTCAAAAACATTTTCAGTAAAAATCCTGTTCACTCACCTTATTGGATCATCTACCTCAAAAAATTATGGTCAATAAAACCTCCTTAGGTACCTGATAATAATGTAAGAAGTTTTATTTTCAGCATTCTTTTTAAAATGCTTACCTTTTTCAATAAAATTGTACATAAAAATCAGAACCTCCTTTTCTTTGGTTGGGATTAGAAGACTGTTGGTGAAAGTTGGGAGGTTTAAGCTTTGTGTAGTTGGGAAGGGGTTCTACCTGGGACACATAGTGCTCTGGATTTTGACAGCAAGAACATCTACAGATTATCTGTATAATTGAGAGGTTAGTGACCAAATGTTGTTAATATCCAAAGTGGCTGCCACCTCACAAACCTCAAAGTCAGCTTTAAGATCTGTCTTTAAGATTTGGACAACAGACTTAGACAACAGATGAAAAGGGGCAGTATCAGACAAATATAATTAAAAGAGAAACTCTCCTTCTTGGTAGGCCTAGGACATATTCTTTCTGAGTCTATCTTAGGGGCCCTCACAGAATCTTCAGTTTGCTTTGCCATCTCCATGAAATATTCTTTTGGTTGTTTGATGTTTTTAAACATCTTGATTTTAATCAAACCACCAAAGATTCTTTTTTAAAAAAATTTATTTTATTTTAAAATTGTGGGGTACAATTCAGGACTAGGTATTCAAAGATTCACTGCGCAGCTACCCTGGTTAATGGGGTATGCCCCCACTCTTCCCCAGGCAGATTTCAACCTCTGTCAATTACACCTTTCCACCCCCACCCCCCCACAGTTTCTTGCTACAGTCAATCCTTTCCCTACAGTATTATGGAAGTTATTCAAGGTCCACTTATGAGTGAAAACATGTGACACTCAGTTTTTTGTTTCTGTGTAAGATCACTCAGTATTATAGACTCTAATTCCAGGGAGACCATCCACAGACTGGGAAAAAATATTTGCCAACTCTATGTCTCACAAAGGTCTAACATCTAGGATCTACACCAAAGATTCTTGATTGTGCTCCACCTTAAATCACAGGCTAGGCCTTCTCATTTAGCGTCTCCTGGATCTAAGACCAAGTCAAAGGAAGAGGCGAATATGGCACTAGGCAATGTCAGTCTTGCAAGAAGGGTGGGTGTGAGTCCAAGGGCAATGGTGACCCAGACATGGTGAAATCAGCCATCTGCCTATATAGCCTGGTAGAGTTAAGTGCTAGGATTCTGGCATGGTTCCTGTGTTTAATTTCTTGCATCATTGACTTTCAGAAATTAGGTGAATTTCCTTTGGGGAGGAATGGAGCAATTGGGGAATGGAAATGTTCAGTGATCAAAGTAGCTGTCACATTGCAGGCATCCATAATTTGTCCTTAAGCTCTAACAGATGAGAAAGACAGGGTGTAGGAAATGTTTTTAAGAAAGGAAAATATTGGACTGGGCACAGTGGCTCACATCTCTAATTCCAGGAATTTGGAGGGCTGAGGCAGGAGGTTTGCTTGAAACCAGGAGTTCAAGACCACCCTAAGCAACAAAGCTAAAGACATTAGCAAATTGGCCAGGTGATGTGACATGCACTCATAGAACCAGCTACTTGGGAGGCAGAGGCGGAAGGATGGCCTTAGCCCAGAAATTTCAGATTGTAGTGATCTGTGATTATGCCACTGCCCTGCAGCCTGGGTGATAGAATTAGAATCTGACAATGAATGAATGAATGAATGAATGAATGAACAAACAAATAAATAAATGAAAATTTTGTCTCCTGAAAGACCTAGCATGCTTTCTGTCCAATTCAATCTTAGATGCTCTCATAGCACCGTCACATTGCTTTGCGTTTTTTGCCATTTCTTGTCAATCTTTCCACCATCCCTCACTATATATAAAGTTAAGCCTACTATCAATGTATCCTTGAATCTCAGACCAAATCCAAGTAGTAATACCTCTATCTGTGATCCCAACTGGGAAGAGGATACAAGTGATTCCTCATTCAGTGGTCACCAGGACAGATGAAACCAGTCATAGGAGGTTTAAGCACCGGCACTCCCAAGTACTCATCCTGTGTTTCAGATTTCTTACTTCCTTGACTTCTCACCAGTTAGTTGATTCCCTGCACTTCATATTACACATTAGTAAAACAGACTTTAATTTCGGAATCAAGCCATATCAATGTGCAACATGGATGTACTTCATTTTGACTTTCATCTCTTCTTTTATTTTCTGGGTATCTAATGAAATATTTTATGTTATGGCATTAGCAAAAATAACATTACAAATATTTTATGAAGGAAATCTAAATTAACTTTTTTTGGGTAGTTTAAAAGATAAAACATTGTAGTAAGTTGAAGTGTATAAAGTTTATTTTATTTTAGAGTTGTGGGGTACACAGGAGGATTCACTACATAGGCAAAATTACGTGCAGGTGTGGTTTGGGCTTCTAGTGAGTCCTCTTTCCCCCAGTAGTGGACCTGGCAGCCAGCGTGTAGTTATGTGTTCCTTATTCCTCATACTTTCTTCCTTTAGCAGTGTCCAGGATCCGTTGTTCCTACCTTTGTGTTCATGGGACTAGTGATCAGGGAAAAGTATAAAGTTGAATATGACTTTGCTCTTGTATTTCTTCTGATTTTTAGGAACAGAAACAGCACACTCAAATCATTTAAACACAGAGAGATTTATTAAAAGATAAGCTTAAAATGGGATGGAAAGGTGAAAACATATTTTAGAATGAACATCAGGGACAAACTTTCAAAATCATACTGCAAACTGACTCAGGAAAAGAGACACTGCCAGAAATTAGAAAACACTGGATCAGGGAGCTACTAACATAACCACTTTCTCTAGAAGCACATAGCCCCTGACAAACATTGGAATACTGAGCAATTCCATGTGTTTCTGAGGAATGTGCACATAGAATATCACCACAGCCTCTATTGTGGGAAAGTAAATGCAGCATTCTTCCTAAAGAAAGAACAATCTGGCAATATTCAGTAAAATTAAGTTTAAATATGATCCTATTCTGCTCATTGGTACATATTGTAGAAAACTCACACAGGTCCATGAGGACTATTATGTATGGTGGTGGTGACCAATGTCTATCTGAGTGTCCACTATAGGACAGAAGGGAAGTTAAGTGTGTCAGAGGCTCATCAGAGGCTAGTATGCCAGATAAGTGAAAAATATTGACTAAAGCAAGACATATATACTGATACTTTAAATGTAAATTGAAATTATATGCAAATAACTGTTCAATTACTTACTATAAGACTAATTGTGTTAGGACTTTCAAGAAAGAACAATTAGGCAATAGATATAGCTATAGATATGGAATAGATGATATAGATATAGATGATATAGATATAGATATATAGATATATGAGAGGAGACATATTAGGGAAACTGGCTCATGTGACTGTATAGGTTGAGAAATCCCAGGACAGGTAATCTAAAAACTGGGGACGTGAGATGCTGGTAGCATGGCTCAGTCCAAGTGTGAAGGTCTCAGAACAAAGAAGCTGATGGTGAAATTCTCAGTTCAATGTCAAAGGTCTGAGAACCTGACTGTCATGGTGTAAAGTCCTAGAGAACAAAAGCTAGAAAGCCTGGAGTTCTGAAGTGCAAAGTCAAGAGAAGAAGAGCATATCCCAGCTCTAGGAGAGAGAAATTGCATTTTTGTATTGAACCCCCCGCTGACTGGATGATGCCAGCCCACATTGAGAACAGATCGTCTCCACTCAATCCAATGAACCGCATGCTACATTCCTCTGGAAACATCCTCAAGAAACACCCAGAAATGATACTTTACCAGTTCTCTGCATACTCCTCAAGTCAGTCAGGATGACACATAAAATTAACCTTCATATTAATTGACACAAAAAAATACTGTTAAAGGATGACTATTATCAACAAGTCAAAAGATAACAAGTGCTGTCAAGGATGTGGAAAAAACAGAACACCTACACACTTTACACTGTTGGTGAAATGGAAACTGATACAGTGATTAAAGAAAAACATTCTGAAAATTTCTCAAAAAATAAAAATTAAAACTACTATATGATCCAACAAGCCTACTCTAGGGGGTACATCTACTAGAATTGAAATCAAGATCTTGCAGAGCTATCTAAATTCCCATATTCACAGTAGCATTATTCATAGTAGCCAAGATTAAAAAAACAAAACTAAACTAAAGTTCATGGATGAACACAGGATAAAGAAAATACAATATATATAAAAAATGGAATACCACTCAATCTTCACAAAGTTTTACAAAGGGAAATCCTGTCACTTTCAATAACATGGATGAACATGAAGGATGTTATGTTAGATATAAAAGGCAAATATTGCATGATTTTACTTGTATGTCAAATCTAGAAAAGTCAAACTTATTGAAAAAAAGTAAAATGGTGGTTGCCATTGGCTGAGGGATGAGGGTAACAGTGAGATATTAGTCAAAAGTACAAACTTTCAGTTATGTTAAAAAGTTCTAGGAATCTAATGTACAGCATGGTGACATAGTTTAGTAATATGTTGTAGTCTTGATATCTGATAAGAGAGTAATTTTAAGTGTTCTCACCACAAAAATGGGAGGTTAGCTGTGTGATGTGATGGTTTTAGACTAGCTTGATATTGGTAATAACTTCACAGTGCATACCATATAATCAGGTTGTATAAGTTAAATATATACAATTTTTTATATCAACCATACCTAAATAAAACGAATAAAAGTCTCTTTACATCTAGATACATAATTAAATAAATAACAATACTAAGGGGAAATACACCTTTAAATAAAATACTAATGGGAAGGACAGTGGAAGCAGGGAGAGCAGACAAAGGAGAGTAACAAACAATAGTATGCATATAATTACATTTAAAAATAAGGATATTATAGAAAATGCTATTGAAATTGTGACATTAACTCAACCCATTTGCCCTTAGGTTTGAAAATTGTAGCAAGATGAAATGTCCATTTGATGAACATAACCCAGAAAAAAAAAGAAAAAAAGACAATTTTAAGTGGGCACAGGACTCTCCTTTTCTCAGTTCAACCTAATTACTCCTTCACTAAATCCCTACCTTATATGATTTCCTGAGGGCCTAGGGTTTCTGTCCATCTCCAACATTTATGGTCTTGAACTATGGTCCAAATTTACTGAGTCTCATTTCTAAAGCAAGGCAGCATTTCTCGGATACTGGAAGATAATTAGATATATTAATATAATGTGTCTAGGTTTGTCTGAAATAGAGACTCTGCCCTTAGAATGAAAACTGCCAATAATAGGGCTTTTCGTCTCTCTACCCTCCCATTGCATGATTCAATCAAAACCCAAGGAATCCCAATAGTTTCTTTCAGAATGATAAGATTTCCATCATAATCCTATCAGCAACTGAAGCAATTTACAAAGAAAACAAGTGCTAAACCCCACATAATTAGGTTTTGTATCTCACTTTCTATACAAGACAGAATGGAATAGAAGTGCAGTCAGTAATGGACTGAGTCATCCACCCTTTCCCTAGATTAGCCACTTGGCTAGGCCGGGTGAAGTTAGGAGGCTGAAGATATAGAATTCTGTCTGTCAACCTTGGAAGAGTGGTTGTGGAGGCAGATATGTCCAGAGACCTACATGCCACGAGGTCTGAATCAAGAGCAGACCTGGGCACTCCATAACTTTGGTGGGAGGAGCCACCACTCCTGCCAACTCAGCTCTGTGAGGATGTGGACTCAGGCGCTTTCAGGATGCTGAGTTGGAACTGTTCTTAGAAGTTGAGAGGGGTTAAAAGCAGTGCTGAGAGTCAATGTCCAGGAGCCAATGGATGAAACCATGAAGGAACTCAAGTCACCTCAACAAGAGGTAGACACTACCACAGGAGATGTCCTATGCATTGGAAGCAGCCAGGAGGTGCCACTATTTAGGTAGGTGGACAGACAGACACATAGAGCGCTTCCCTGAGCCCAGGATGCCTCCAGAAACTGATGAAAACCAAGTTTTCAATATGAAGGAACCAGCAAGGGAGTGGAATCCCAGACTTGCTCCTGGCCCACAGAACCACCATCAACCAATGCCCTGGAAGGAGTCTGAGACAGCCTACTGGGTGTCTTCATACTGTCCCTGTGGCCTTTTGTATTGAAACTATAACTTGCATGCACAAGAGCCTCTGTGCTGTGATCAGTCCTTGTTTTGTTTTATTGAATTACCAGAAATATATTTCAATTAGAAAGACTCTTTCCATGTACTGAATAATATAATAAATAAATCTTCTTTGAGACCTACTCAAAATTGTTATGGTTCTTCTGTTGAAATTGTACACAAGGATTAAAACATCTTCCTTATTTTACACTTGTGAAATTGAATAATTGATTTTTGTTGGGTAAATCAAGATTAGAAGTTTTATAGTTGGACTTGAAGCAGAAAGGGAGCAGAGACCTAGCTCAGGCTTTTATTTATTTGCTTTTTTGTGTCTGGTGTGCAGTGAGATGATCATTGTTCACTACTGTCTCAATTCCTGGGCACAAACAACCCTCCCACCTCTGCCTCCCAAAATGCTGGTAAGCATCCATGCCTCATCTCAAGTTCTGGCTAGACACCATGGCTCATACTTGTTATCTCAGTACTTCAGAAGGCTGAGATGAGAGATTCCTTGATTCTTGGCATTCAAGACTAACCTGGACAACACAGCAAGACCCTGTTTTTATAAATAAAAATGTTAGGCTGGGCGTGGTGGCTCAAGCCTCTAATTCCAGTTCTTTGGGAGATCAAGGCAGGAGGATTGCTTGAACCCACAAGTTTGAGTGAAGTTTGAATGTAATTAATTACTTGGGTTTGATTTTCCTCAGTAGAAGGAAACAGAACAATTAATGCTGTTTTGGTTCCTACCAAGAATGTGAAGTTAGCCTTTTCTTGTTAAGGATTGGGCCGCTTTCCCTGTCCAGCCTCAAGCTTTCTCCCAAACCTCCTTTGAGTTTCGTCCCACTCTTTAACATCCCAAACATTGCCTCATAACTCCCGTACACACAAGTTCTTTCAAATGCACACATACCTCTTTCCCCAAACCTGGGTGTCTTTCACTGCTGCAATATTATCATTCGGGGCATTTTTCATTCCAGAATCAAGTATTTAGAGCTGGCTGTCATCCACAAGAGCTTCTCACTTTCTTGTCAGGAGTACTTTGGGGTTTTCCATCCCTAATCCAATGTCTTGGACAAAGTGGTTTTGACACATGGGGAGAGTCCTCCTATGCAGCAATTAACTTCCAGGCTTCAGGTCACTACCCAGATCTCCTCCCTTAACATAGGACCACCTACTCAAGCAGAAGAGGAGAAAAACCAACGGTCTGCAATTTTGTGGATGCCATTCTCTTTGCCACCTAAAGCTGTAGGTGAAAGATGTGATGTACTTCCAAGCCGCAGTGAGGGAGACCCATGGTTCCACAGAGCCAGCAGCAGGGACCCAAAGACCACCTGGGTGAGAATGTTCTATTTCAATGTAGAGCCTCTTCGCTCTGAGCCCCAGTGCCAGGGAGCAACATTCCTGTCCCTGCCAGAGTGAGGGCACCTTGCATGCCATCATGGTGCTGGCTACTGAGTTCTGGATGAAGACTCAATGCCCGAGACCCAGGTGGAGCCACAGGTGCCTATAGTATTGGCCTACACAGTCACCTCCAAGGATCCCAGTCAACGTGCTGCCCCTCAGCAACCCTGGCTCTTTGTGCCCTGGTTCTCAGGCAGATGAGTAGAGCCTCACAATTCTGATGTCAGTGACTCTCTCCAGAGTTCTCTTGATGCAGAGCCCTGGCACTCACTGTCCTGCATCCCCAAGTTTTCTGGAGGCAGAGGAGACTTGTAGTGGCCGGGAACCCCATAGCATGACTGCACCTTTTGCCCCTGGCTCTGAGAAGTGGTGAAATCTGGACTTAACCCTCCAGTTCATGATCCTCTGCCCACGGCGTTCACTCCCATGATGCCTCCTCCTTTGCACAAGTTAGACCCCTGAGACTGTAGCCATGGTGTGTTCTGGGTAAATTGTGCTCTGAGCTACCCTAAAAAATACTGTGGTTCACCAAGGCGAAATCCTTCCACAGATGTTTCCGGTTTGACTATTGGATGCACAAGGACTGGGTGCGTGATGGAGGAATGAGGGGATTAGTGGGAATCCTGAGGGGGTACGGGGACCCAGACCTAGATTGGCCCCTTGGAAGCATCTTCATCTGACAGCACAGAGGGAGTTGGCATCACCTGTGCAGAGGGGTTCCCTGTGACCTGTGTGGACAGTGGTTCAACTCGCCTACCCACAGAGTCACCATGACATCCCACAAATAAAGGAACAACAACCCTGAGTTCACCACTGGGCCCTGAAAACACTCCTGCTGGCTCTCCCTAACCCTTAATCTCCCTGAGTCCAGCTCAGGATCCTGGGGCATCTTCACCTTCCCATTTCTCTTCCTCTCCCTCAATTTTCTAGCAATCAAACATCACTTCCTCCTCATTTATTTCCAGACACACCCACTCACCCATACCTTCTACCTCCCTGGGGCCCTGACCCTTTAGGCAAACCCATCATGTGCATTTCCACTCTCACATACCAAAAACAGCAACCCTAACCTGGGAAGAGTGTGCCCTTTAGAGGGTGTGGGGGTAATGGAGGGAGGGGAGTGAAGAGTTGGTCCTGAACTTAAAGCACAGAAAGAAATAGAAAAGGCAGATTGGTTACGGGTCCCTACCTCAAAGCCTGGTGCTTTCTCTGCAGTCTCCCATGCCTTGTTCATCATTTGCTCCTGAAACAGATGACTGGAAGAATCTCATTAGTAGTGAGAAAAGCAGAGCAAAAGGGAAGAACTAAGAATTGATGGCATAGAATCACATAAGACGGGATAGGAGTCTGTGAAAAACACTGGAAATGGTGGCACGACCTCAACCGCTTTGCTCATCAGGTGTGGAGAGCACAGTAATGTTGAGACACAGCTCCTCATGTATACACAATGAGAAAAACTACAATTGTAAGGAAGCTCTGGGCCCTCCTTTCCCATCCCAACTTGCTAAGTGCTCCTTAACTCATTTGCCTAGCTGATACTGAAGCTTGAGGACCTGGCATCGTAATCCAGCTTCAGTGTGAACCTACTTAGAGATCTGGCTTTAGGATGCAGGTAGGGTCTGACTTCTGAAAGTTGGCAATGCCTCTGTCAGAGAGTAAGAGAGGAGACATGAATGGTGGAATATTTCTGGGCATGAATATCCTGAGGATACTTTTTCTAAAGTGAATTCAAACTGTCAGGAATGGGAACCCTAGCCCCGGGGAACTTCGACTTCCTCTCTCTGCAGTCTGAGAACTGTGATTTCTCATCAGCACTTTCACCAGCGAGGCCAGGCGAATCCACAGCAATCCGTGCCTGCCAGGTCAGTGTTGTGAGTCAGAGCTTTCTTGGTCAATGCCCTGCTGCGTGTTTCATTCTGGCCAGTGCTGGCCGCAGCAACGCTAGGTGCTCCATGGAGCCATTTTCGCCTCTCTTAGGTGCTAGGGGACGGTGGTTTTTTGTAAGAAGTTTCCACAAGAGCCGACCTGGAGGTCTCCTGGTGGTAGAACCTCTGGTTGCGCAAAGCCGGATGTTGCTGTGGCAGCACCTCCCTTGTCGCACAGTTGCATGTTCCCTGTCGCATCCCCACGTGTGTCGTCAAATGGAGGCATCTCCTGGCACCACCACTCTCTGGGTCGTCATGACCACGTATTCCTTGAACGGAGTCACTGGTTCTCCTGGGCGCTGTCGCCAAGAGGCCGACCTTAAGGTTTTCTGGTTGTGTCACCACTGGTTGCGCTGCAAATTTCCAGACACTCTGTTCAGTCACCTTCTCTGCAGTGGGACCGCCGGTGCCAGTGACATGCGCTCCAGTTAGATCGTCTCCAGCAGTGCAGAGCCCGGGTCTCTGGGTCGCTTTGTTCTTAGTGCGAAACATGCCGGCCATTCGTGGACCCCTGTGTGATCCAGGACCTCCTTGGGTGCGGCTTCGTGGTGATCAATCACTCAGAGCAGCTGCATCCCCTCAAAACCCCCTATTCCTTCATCTGGCACTTTTCTTTCACAAGAGATATTTAAACTGGGCCAGTCCATTCAGAAGCCTGGGGCTTCTGGGTGGAAGTCCCGCTCCTTCCTCAGAGTCCTTAGTCTCTCTGGGTTAACTATGTGGATCGTGTCCAAGCGGTATTTGGTGGGCAACACCTGCACGATATGCCAGCGCACGCTGTGTCCCACCAGCCAGGACCAGGATCCTGGTCAGTAAGGTTGTCAGTAATTCAGAGCCCTGGCTGATGGCATTTCGGTGGCAACAATGCTCACTTCTCAGGCACAGATGGCTTCTTGATTCCCTGCGTTTCGCAAGGTCAGTTCTCTGTAAGGTTTATTTAGTGTCAGTTTTATTTCTCGCTGTTTTTCTGTCGGCATTACTATTTGATTTGGTTCTCTGAAATGCTATCGTGTTCCACTCACCTACCAATTTTCTTTCATGTGTGGCCTTGGGTTTTCAGATCCCTGGCTTGCCTCTGCCCAGGGGCTCTGGGGAGCCCAAATTCCAGGTTGAGGCTTCGGTCAATCTGCAAAAAAGCTGGCGCCCTCCTGGTGGGAGGCTTGAGCAATGGAGCAACACTTCCGAACTGTGCCAAGGCAGATTTGGGATTGCTTATAGGCGGTACCCCTCTCAGCCCATCCTGAGTGAGGCAGGCTTGGGCGTGGCTGTTCCCTTCCCCGAGACCCAGGAGAGAGCTCACTAGCCAACTGGGATGGGAAACTCTCTCCAAGCTCCAAGGCAGCTGCGCCACCTCTACCTTCAACATTGATTCTGCCCAGAACTCAGAGCGCCTTGGGGCCAAGTGTCACTCAGCTCACCGGGGTTCTGCTACCTGAGGCGCACATGGAGGAACCGAACAGATCAGTCCCAGCAGCTCCCCTTTGCCGGTCTGCCCTACCTCCATGACAGGCGGCAGGATAGGAGACCTCAGACAGCAAGTGCCTCTCCGAGTGTCCCAATCTCCTTATTAATAAAAACAAATTCACTCTAAATGAATTTGGTTTTTCAAATGTATTTCTTAATCTTGTCATATTATTTTTCAAATTGTTGGTTTTTCTACCCACTTGCTTCCTGTGTTTGTGTTTTGGTATATATATTGTGCTTTTGTAAATAATTTTATTTCTCTCCGTTTGTGTTTTATGAAGTTTTTAAAATTTAAATTTAGCTAACTTTATTTTCATGTTTACATCTGCCTTTGTTTTTTGTTTTGTTTTTTGAGTCAGAGTCTCATTCCATCACGCAGGCTGGAGTGCAGTTGCACGCTCACAGTCACCCCATCGTCAACCTGCTGGGCTCAGGCTATCCTTCTGCCTTAGCCTTTCAAGTAGCCCGAACCACAGGCGCAAGCTACCAGACCTGGCTAATTTTTTTAAAAAAAATTTTGAGATGGGGTCTTCCCAAGTTACCAAGCTGCTCTGGAACCCATGGGCTCAGGCAATCTTCTAGCATCCGCCTCTGAAAGTGCTGGGATTACAGGCTTGAACCACTGCACCTTGCCTGCCTTTGATTTTTATGTATAGCACTTCATTGTGTTTTAAGTTCAGGAATTTTAAGTTCAGTCTTAAGACTGTCCAGTTTTCAAGTCTTTCTGTTTCTTATGGAAGAATTGCACGATTACCTATGTCAATACAACTGCATAGATTGCCTGTTCCTAAGACTTCTTGCTGATGGGCAACATGGCTACTAGTCCTTCCCCCCAACATGCTTTCTTTGGATGCAGAGTGTAGCATGATTTATAAGAGTCCCACCACTTACTTCATCATGCCCAGCTGGATTTAGCAAGTTTGGTAAGTCCTGGTTAGCCTCGCCTGGCTTGTCAGAATTTGTAAACCTCCTACATGCTAGAATACAGTCTTGATTGTGATCTGTCTGCCATAGCAACATAATGTAAGCGGAACACATATTGATTTAATCCTGTTGACATTTCTCATTCCTGTTTTTAAGATTTCTAATTCAGACAAAGTTTCAGTTCAGGGATTTCTTAGAGTAACTAGTCGAGTTCAGCCAAACATTCGATTCTAAGTGTACCAGTGAATGCGCTTTCTTAGTTCTTGCAAGTCAAGATTTAATTTAGACCAGTACCAGGAAGACACGCCTGCTGTGTTTTAGTTTCAGTAACTTAGTGTTTCATAATAACCAATCTCATTTTAGTTATACTTGTGTGTTTAAAGAGCCAGTTATTTCCTGAGGTCTGCAAGGCTACTCGCTCTGTGCAAGTGTGTGAGAGAGTTTTGAGGGAGTAATGTGTGAGAGAGTTTTGATGTGGAGTAATGCACTGGGTTGGCATTTTCTGTGTCGCAGTTTCATTTGAGTTTTCAAGTTTCTTGGAGGTGGCATTCAGCTGGGTGTTCCTGGCTGGCAGCCCTGCTACATGCTCCAAATTGGCAGTGGGTTGCCTGCATTAGCTACCTACACCTGTGAACTTAACCTGTCTTAGAAGTCAGAGAATGAGATTTTGGATGATGCAGATCCCGTTTTATCCATTCTGGAGATGCCTCGTTGCAGGATGCCCACTGAGGCATAGCAGGACTGGGTTGGGCAGACAGCTGTAAACGCAGGACTGTGCTGATTCACAATGTGTGCATTTTCTGCTTGTGTGGTTCCTTCTTTGTGTTTTGCATTTTAAATTTTTTGTCAGTGCGTTTTACTCTGGAGCAATATGTTCTTGAGTTGTTTTCTATTTGTATTTTAGAAATTTGATTCCATATTTGATGTCTTTAATGCTATGAATGTCTTTGATTGATATTTAGTGTCACTACTCAGCTTTATGCACCTGACATGTGTTCACCCAAGAGCCTGGGAGCCAAGCTCGGTCTCAGCCCCACCGTAGCTGCATCCCCAGGTGCTCGCTGGTGGCCTTGCTCCTGCCTGACTCAGCGGTTCTTGGTGGAAGCGAGTTCTCAGCACCCAACACAGCGTTTTTCAGTGGTGGGCCAGTAAGCACAGTCCCTTCTCTTTCCCAACAGGGTTATTTTCCTACCAACCAAAACCATGGCAAGCACCAAACCAGGAACTCTTTTAAACTTTCACTAGTAGTCCTGGGGCATCATTTTTCTTTCTGTGTATTTTCACTGAACTGGCATTATCTTGGCAGCAGTACATTCCTCCAAGCCTGGTAGTTTCCTGAGTTGGCAGTTCTGGGTGGCAAAGCTTTGAAGCAAAAAGAGTTTGCTGTTAAAAGCACAGGTGGTGACTCGCTGGGCCCCAGTGCCACTTGATCTTCAGACCAGCATGTCCTAGGTTGCTCACAGCAAATTTGTTTAAGTTCAGTGGGTCTCAGTGACAGCATCAATGCTCCTTATTTTTCTCTCAATTTTTCTATTAAATGTTTTTGAATGGCAGATAAAAAAGTTATGTATTTATCGTGTACAATCTAAAGTTCACATATATTTTTATATATATATATTATATACACATGAGATGAAGTGAATAAATCTAGCTAATGAACACATATTTCTTCACATAGTTAGGTTACTGGTGACAACACCTTAAACGTTGCTCTTTTAGCAGTTTTGATGACCACAATACCTCATTAACTGTAGTCACAATGTTGTACAATAGATCTCTTGCTCTTACTCTATTATCTAGCTAAAATGTTGCAGCCTTTGATCATTGTCCTCCCCTACTCTAACCATCCCAGCTCCTGGAAACCACTATTCTATTCTCCACTTCTACGAGATCCACTTTTTAAGATATAAATGGTTTTGGTTATTTATAAATTTTTCTATTGCATATCCCTTACCCAATTATTTCAACTATCATTATCTTTAATAGTTTTATATTTTATCTTCATACTAAATATAAAAGTAATTTATAGACTACTATTATAGTACTAGAATATTCCGGATTTGGTTGTGTAGTTACTTTTACCAGTGAATTTTTGACTTTCAGATATTTTCATTTTCCTCATTAGTATCATCTTTTATCTGGAAGAATTCACTTTGGCATTTCTTGCATGAAAAGTCTGGTGGTAATGAATTTACTCAGGTTTGGTTTGTCTAGGAAAGTTTTCATATTTCTTTGTTTTTAAGAACATCTTTACTTCATACAGT
>NW_007254052.1:2766-8464 GCF_000164805.1 Carlito syrichta | reverse complement strand
CCTCAAAGAAGGCTTTCTAGATTTTTCTTGGGGTTGAGATGAGAGATTGCTATGGTGTCCAGCCTGGTCTCGAGGTCCTGGGCTCTGTCCATCTTCCTGCTTTGGCCTCCCTGAAAGTCGAGGAGACGGGTGTGAGTTGCCCAGTCGTCCCCACCCCCCTGTAGATTTGAGAGTCAAGACCTCACTTTCCCCATGGCGGCCCCTTGGAGGAGGGAAGGGATTGACCCTAGAGAACTAGGCCAGTGGAGTGGTGGTGCCCAGGAGAAGACACTACCCTGCACCAGTGTCTCTCCCATGGGACAGGTTGGCGGGAGACTCCAGTCGACCTCTCTGGTGTCCTGGGTTGTTGGAAGGGAGTTGGCCTCACAGTTGGGCCACGAGAAAGACGTGTAGGCCAGGCACGGGGGCTCATGCCCTCATCCCGGCACTCTGGGAGGCCAAGGAGAGTGGAAAGCCTGAGACCTGGGTCGAGACCAGCACTGGCACCTTGTTGAGACCTCCTCTCTACAAGAAGACAAAAAAAATGAGTCAAGCGTGGTGGCACACACCCGTCTTTCCAGCCACTAGAGAGGCCGTGGGAGAAAGATTGCTGGTGCCCCTCTGGTGGAGGCCGTGGTGGTAGAGAGCAGGCCCCTGCACTCTGGCCAAGGTGACAGTGGGACTCCATCTGAGAAAAATAATACCAACCATCAGCATAATACAAACCATCACCACCACCACAACCACAGGCCGGAATCAGGGACTCAGCCTGGCATTCTAGCCTTATGGAGACCCAGGTGATTGGACGGCATAAGCCTGAAGTTTTGACATCAGCCCGGGACATGGGGCGAGACCTTATCTCAGACATCAATAATAAATCCAAAGATTAGCTGGGCATGGTGGCACAGGTATGTGATTCCCGTCACTCAGGGATCTGAGGCAGGAGGATTGCATGAGCACAGAAGGTGGAGACTGCGGGGGCCCTGAGCATGCCCCTGCTCTCTGTCCTGGGTAACAGACAGGGATTCTGAATCCAAATAATAGTAATCACCACCACCACCACCACTGACACCCAGTGCAAGGACTCAGGAATGGGAGAGGAAAAGGCACTTCCGGCCTGTCATTTGCGGGAGGTTTCAAAGCTGGCCACCAGGCATGTCCTTCATGTGCCTTCAGACACGTACCCGAGAAGGCTGACCTCCACCCTCCACACTCGTGACCCATGGCAAAGGCACATGTGAGCTCATGGAAAAGACATACCCGAACTAGGAGAGCCATTGGGCACATAGCGATCAAAGTGATATGGGTATGCTGAAGGCAGTCCAGCTTACTGTCACCCTGTCTGCCACTATCAGGCAGGGTGAGGGCCCATACCTCTCCCAGTCACTCCATCATCCTCTGCTCATGCGAACCTTTCAATGGGGAGACATGGATGCCCATCTTGACGCACGTGGGAAATGTCTTTTTTGTCACTAGAGTCTCCGTCAGCCAGGATGGGGCACGGCAGAAGGATCTGGCCCCTGAGTTTTTGATCTAAGGGACTCAGGCGTTCCTCCAGAGCCCTGGTTGCTAATTTAGGGTCAGAGTCCCCAGGCATCAATAATTTAAGAAACCTATTATCTCAGTCATTTGCCGCTCTGGGAAGATAAGAGGGGCTATCTGTTACCATGGCTTTTATACGTGAGTTTAAACAACCCGAAATATAAAAGGACTGTTCTGACTTTTTAGGTAAAATAAAACATATTGGAGAAGTAGAATAACTTGAAAAAGAAAAATTATAATTAATAACAGTTTTGACTTGTGATGAAAAAAAGAGTGGGGCCTCCTAAAAAAGAAGAATGATTAGTAAAACAGTAATGATATTACCATCAGGCTGGAACACTGGAGGGTTTGGGATATAAAACCAATACGATTTTTACGAATAAGTACAACCCATCTGGCACACTATAATAGCCAACAGAGCAACAAAAACAGTAGAGAGAGTGAAAGAAGTGTCTTGAGAGCGAACCAGATACTCAACATCTTGGTTGAGCATGTTGATTTGCTCCCATGTGGGTGGTGTGCACTGTCTAGTCAAAACAGCTCAATGGTAATGTCTGGGTTGATGAGTGGGAGACGACAAAGGATGAGATGACATCGGTCAAGTTGGTGGAGGTGAAAGTGGTTGTTGAATCGTGAGACATTTCAACTTTGGAACCAACACCTACTCTTCATCATCTGAATTTATCTCAGACTGATGGTGTGATTTATGTCTCCTCTGCCTGTAACTCGACAAGGGTGGGGAGCTGGATATATCTAATTAGATGATCCTGTACCAAAATAGGTTAGGGTGAGTCCTGGGGAAAAACACAAACATAATCTGTCCCACATGTTAAAAGGACATTGGACCCCTTCCATTAACCTGTAAGAAGATCTTTCCTTTTGCCATCAGATCAACAGTATTCTTAGGACTCCCAATGTTTCATCATAGCTGAATGTGCTTCAGAGTCCAAATTGAGATGATAACTTACAAACATAGCATGGTTTCTGGTATGATGGGGATAATTATATTCTATTCCCTATCCTGCAATTTAATTATTTGATTTTTTAACGTTTGATGGGCTCTCAATGATAGTTTGATCTTTTGGATGATACGGCATTCCTGTAGAACGAGAGATGCCAAACTGGGTATAAAATGACTGCAAAGCTTTTGATGCATAAGGAGGAGCATTATTGGTTTATAATTGTTTAGGAAAACCCAGCTGTAAAACACAAGAGAATAAATGTTGGACTACATCTTTATAGACTCCCCCAGTTCTGGGCGAGGCTAAAATTACAGGGAAAAATGTATCCAATGTCACATGTAGAAATGACAATTTTCCAAAACGTTGGAAATGAGTAACATACAGTTGTCACAAAATATTAGTGTTTAACCCTGAGGGGAGGGGGCTATTAGAAGTAGGACACTAAGTATATTTTATGATTTGTCTAGCTGTTTCTCTTAAAATGTGAAACTGGTGCCTGAAAGCTTCAGAGTTTTGGTGATGAATTGTATGGGATTCCTGAGCTTGATTCACTAAAGAACCTAAAAAGAGAGGGCGTATGACCGATTATGTCAAAGCATCTGCTAATTAATTACCTTGATGTGGAGGTCCAGGGAGTCCTTAATGAAATTTAATATGACCTATGAAAAATGGTTGGTTTCTAACAATTATTAGTTGCTATAATTGGCTGAGTAAATCAAGAATGGTTGCCTTATTAACAGGAATGGTGACTTTTAAAAATATGATACAACATCCTGTTTATATAACAGGAATCAGTATAGAAAGACAATTTTCTCCACTTAAATCAAGATGGTCACAAATCACAATCCCTCCCTGCCTGGCTCCACTTGCTGGAGATCTTTTGGGACCAAGGTGCAAATTTAAATTATCTGGATATTTTTCTTCATGATACCTAGCTGCTTTTTCTTTTATGCATTCCTTATCCTCAGGTAGTAGAAGATAATCATCAACAGGGGCAGTGGCTAACATTGCCTGGGAAAGAACAGGGATTAGTAAGGAAATTGTTTCACCTGGTTCCTCGTTTGCTCTAATGGTCTTTTTATCAATCTCTTGTGGATATAAGACATCTTTCATTATATTCCATAATGCAAAAGTATCTACAGACACTCGTTCTGGACCATGGAGAGGATAATAAACTTTCACTTTTTCCCCAACCTTTGTCCATGTTTCTAAATTCCGATGCCTTCTTCAGGGAACCAGCGGCACCGTTTGCCGGGAGCTGCAATCACTAGCAAAAGTAAGGTAAAAGGGACCTGAAAACAGGAAAAACGCCGGCTGGGAACAAGGCCCCAGTAAAATGCGGCCATGACGGAGGTAAAACCCCATGGATCCTGTTGACAGACTTCCCCTAACTTTGAAGGATTGCATGCATAGGCTTGAGAGTATCCCCTCTTTAATTAAGATAATAGATGCACAAATGGATGATGGCATTTGACAGCAAAAATTATACATAGGCATAATAGAGGTGAAATTGCAGCAAAAAGGGTGCCCCTTAGAATGTGCAAGGATGAGGAATTAGCAGTAAACCTATGTATAAAAATGTAAAAAGGGCTCAACAGCAAAAAATTTTCCCCCTGAAGGGACAAGGGAATGCAAATTTTGCAACCTTTAGCTAAAAAGGAAAACCAAGTACTTCCTCACACCCTTTATAACATTGACAGTTGTGATTGATGAGGAAGTGAGAAATTGAGACAGAGTATCTCCAAAAACAGGTGTTTTCGGGAAAAACAAGTCACAGACATGCCTTTTCATTTAAGAAATGTTATAGTTTAATTAGAAAGAAGGTTAAAATTAAAGTAAGGATTATAATTAAATAGATAACAGTTATAATTAAAAGATAAATGTTTATTATAGATGTAGGTATTAGGTAAATATAAGGAATAGGAAATAATTAAGTTTTAAGGTAAACTTAAAATTATATACACTTAATGTAGGTTTAAAATTAAATACATTTCGGATTAGAAGTAAGATTAATTTCATATATAAGTGTAGATTTAGACATGTTTTGTTTAGAAATATAAAATGTAAAATAGGTGATAAGAAAATAGCAAGTAATATAGATAAGGCAATTAGAATTAAGAAAGTAAAATTTTTAAATTAATAGTATTAAGAATTCATAGTGGGTAAGATAAGGGTGGTTATATAAAAGAAAAAACAAGTCAACATATTGCTGCTGAAAGTATATATAAGGGTAGAATTAAGAAAATAGATTAGTAAAGGAAAAAAGTAGAATAGCAAAGGGAAGAGATTCAGGTGACCTAGAGGTCACAGGATGTGGCTGATGAATTGGCAGCTGGTGTTTTGTTACACCACCTGGTAGCAGGAAGAAACAAAATGAAACCTGTAAAGGTCAACTTCCCCATAAACAAAAGAAAAAACATGATGTAAACATTTAGTGTGTAACATGGGATACATCTTGTGGGTAGTGAGGTCAGTAAAAAACTATACAAGCTTCTAAGAATTAAATAAAAGTTGGCAGAGTCTTGAGCTCTCCCCAGGAAGAGGATTCCTGTCGTCTTTGTCTTTTCTTTTTCGCCGCTTCCCGATTCTACCCAGTCAGGCCCTGACTCTCTCATTGGAGCTGGACTCAAGTCAGTGGCGCCCCTGAACAGGGACCTGATTGTGGGTAAGTATAATTTTTATGTCGTTTCGGGAACGGACTTTGTCCTGAGGGTACTGCAAACGCCCTGTGAGTGAGTGCAGGTTAAGGATAGGACAAATAGCCAGAACTTTTGAGATGTTATTGTGCCTCCTTAAGACGTTGAGAAGTAACCTACCAGAACCTTTGGGATGTTATTGTGCCTCTTTAAGATGTTGAGAAGTAATCGTGTCAGAACTTTTGAGATGTTGTAGTGCCTCTTTAAAAAGAAGTTGAGAAGTTGTCGTGTCTCTTTAAGAGTAATCCAGAACTTGAGAAGATATTGTGCCTCTTTAAAAGAAGTGATTTGAGAAGTTAGCATGTCTTTTTAAGAACTTGAGAAGTTGTCGTGCCTCCATAAGGAGTAAATATGGGCCATTCCGGTTCAAAAGAAAGAAAAGCTTATTTAAGAATTATGGAAAAAGCATTGCAGCATAAAGGGATTAAGGTTAGTAAAAACAAATTAAACTTATTTTTAGACTTTGTTCAAAAGGTAAATCCCTGGTTTCCTGATGAGGGGACCTTGGATTTGGAAATC
>NW_007254052.1:1817-2665 GCF_000164805.1 Carlito syrichta | reverse complement strand
ACCCCCGACTTTCAGTATTGAGGATCAGTGGTCTCTGAAGACGAGGTAGATTTTAAATGAGAAGCTGCTAAATATAATAACCCAGGTTGGCCTCCTCTCACGTTACCTTTGGTCCCCCTCTTTCCCTCATGCCTCCGGAAAACAAAGCAAGAAAATATAAATCAGGATTTAGAGGAGCTATGCAACAAGCACATGACCAAAAAGAATTATTGCACTGCTTTCCCGTTACCTTTGAAGGGGAGGACCCGCGATGGGAAGCCCTACCTTTTAAACTACTTAAAGCAATTAAAACAAAGCTGGGCTTGGTGGCTCAGCCTGTAATCCCGTGCCTTTGGGAGGCTGAGGTGAATGGATTGCCTGAGCCCACAGGTTCGAGACACACCTGGGCAGCGAGACCTCATCTCTACAATAAATCAAAAAATCAGCCGGGCATGGTAGCGCATGCCTGTAATTCCAGCTACTTGGAAGGCTGAGGCGGAAGGATCACTGGAGCCCAGCAGGTTGAGGCTGCGGTGGCTGGGAGCAGCCACTGCACTCCAGTCTTGGTGACAGAGTGAGACTCCAACTCAAAAATAATAATAATAATAAAACTAAAACGGCTTGTCATGATTATGGTCCCATTGCTCCCTATACACTTTCCCTGGTAGAAGGGCTAGGGGCACGATGGTTGGTTCCTTATGATTGGTTCCAAGTTGCTAAGGCATGTTTAACTGGAGAACAATTTTATTTATGGAAAATGGAGTATGAGGAAGCTGTCAAAAACAAAATGCTTATGCAAAATTCACAACGGCGAGGGACATCTAGACCAGTAGTTACTAAGGACATGTATATGGGAGAAGGACAGTTTT
>NW_007254052.1:410-1407 GCF_000164805.1 Carlito syrichta | reverse complement strand
TATGATTCATGCAGGGCAAAGGAATGCACAGTTATTAGTTTTGCCGTTTTCAAGAGGGGAAATTTAATTTCTTCAAAGCCCCGAGAGGAAAAGGGCTTCACCTCTAGTGACATGGCCTTTTGGATTCAAGAGGTAAAAAAACAGTAGACTTATAAAAACTATTCAAATTCAGGGCAGGCAGTTCGAAGGGCTCATAGATACTGGAGCAGATGCTTCCTGCATTGCAGGAAAAGATTGGCCCCAACATTGGCCAGTACAAGAAACTGCTTCAAATTTAGTAGGTTTGCGGCAAGCTCACAATGTTGCTAAAAGTACTCAAATGCTAACATGGACTGACTTGGAGACGTCAGGCACTTTTCAGCCTTATGTTATTCCATCCCTCTCCTTTACATTATGGGGAAGAGATATATTGGAACAAATGGAAGTCTTATTAGTAAGTCAAAAATCGTTTGCTAGTGTCCAGATGATTCAAATGGGATTTCATCCTAATAAAGGATTAGGGAAAACTTTACAAGGTATCACCAAACCAATTTCGGTCATGCCTAATAAAAATAGGGAAGGACTAGGGATGGATTTATAATGGGGGCCACTGATACGACTGCTGACCCCATAACTTGGAAAGATGATGTCCCTATATGGGTTGAACAGTGGCCCCTATCCGCTGAAAAGTTGTCAGCAATACAAGAAATAGTGGGCCAGCAATTGCAAGCAGGACATATAGAAAAGTCTAACAGCCCTTGGAATTCTCCAGTGTTTGCTATCAAAAAGAAACCAGGCAAGTGCAGAATGTTACATGGCTTAAGAAAGATAAATGAAACTATGGAAATTATGGGAACTTTACAACCAGGCATATACTAAATCATGCTTTGTTTGTAATTAACCATTTAAATGTCAATGGATTTTACTAATGTCCGGACGAGGCTTTGCTTATATCTTCCCTCAGAACGCTGACTCGCCAGTGTGGATACCTGATCCACTCATTCGACATTACAATGAG
>NW_007254052.1:0-390 GCF_000164805.1 Carlito syrichta | reverse complement strand
CAGGCTAAGATGCATAAGGACGTATTACAGGCTGTGGGAGAAATGGGTGTAGAGGCATGGTGTAAATTGCCTCCTCCCCATCAGAAGGTGCCAGGAATTGCCAATGTTAAGCAAAAGCCAGATGAACCTTATGAGGATTTTATAGCTTGGCTGTCTGAAGCAGTAGCAAGGTTGGTGGTTAATAAGGCTGCAGAAGATTTACTAGTGAAACAGTTACCTTTTGAAAATGCCTCTCCTCCATGCCAAGCTTTAATTATATCTATCAGAAAGACAGGTGCTATCTCTGATTATATTAAAACTTGTGCTGAATTGACACTCTCTTATATGCAGGGAGTGGGTATGGCCGCTGCGCTTAAAGAGCAAACAATTTCCCAGGTCTTACAAAAACAG